>NW_019525522.1:491183-536006 GCF_002814215.2 Seriola lalandi dorsalis | reverse complement strand
GAGCCCACTTTCTAGACTCTGCAGCAATATCTTACAACCCAGAGGTCCCTGATCAGCTGTAACTGTACTCGCTGATTAGATTTTAATTCAGCATAATTTTGATTGTTCTGCATGACAACAGTTTTTGTTTCAGTGCAGCAATTTTAAATCACATATGTCGCAGCTTTACAGATCCACTGTGGTTACAGCTTTGTTGAGAACATTATTACTCAAAGGTCTGTAATTACATGCCTGGGCGGTTAGTCTGAAAATTGTCTGGTGGCGGTCTATTCCCGAGCCCATCACAGTATTAATGACCCAAAGGTTATGAGGGTTATTAAATTGTTAGCGATGTGGAAGTTCAGTGTTGACAACAATACACAGCTGCTAACCAAATATGTGTCCTGGGTGGAGGTTAAATCAAACGGCAGGTATCATATCTGCCTTTGAGGATCATTCATGGCTCATAACACCATAACACATCCCCAGGAAACAACTAGTCCAGTTGGTCTTCATGCCAGCGCTGGATGAAAGTAATATAATTTAAACACAAACACTTCCTTTGCCCAGAACGCACCTATTACAGTACCCTTTATCAGTGGTTATAGCTTTCCTAAACGTTGCTACACTCTGTGTCACAGCGTTAAATTAGGTGTCTGTTACAATCAGACAAAAAAAACTTTTCTGTTGTTCTGTGAACTTCCTTTTGCTGAAGTGAGCGGTGGCGATCTTAGCTCTGATACACGGCCCCACACCTCTGTCCTTGTGGTGTCAGCACCAATCGGTGTTGAAGTTAAAATGGCTGTAATTTGTAAACCCGTAATTGTTAATCATTTGTTTTCAACAGCAAGACTTGTGTTATGGATTAACTGCTCGGTTGGTTCTACTGGTCCAGACTAAAGTCAAGCTTGTTTTGGAGAGATTAAAAGCTTAAATGGATATAATGGGTGAAATTCAATTTTTTCTTAGTGTCAACAAATTCCCACGAAGAGCAAACTAGAACTACAGTACCCACAAACCACCTGTTAGGGACCTGCCACAGTGCCACCTGCCTTTACAAAGACAACTGTTGTTCAGCCAGAGACATTAGGGCAGGGCGATATGGCCTAAAAATAATATTGCTAGGTTGCACAATATTTATTTCAATATTTTCAAATGTCTTTTGATGCACAAATCACACCAGCATTATGATTATAGTCCCTGCAACACGTATCTGCATTAAAACATGCTTGTTTACTGGTAATTCATTAGTGGCTTCTATTGGAACAATTTCACATTTGCGTGCACAGAGAGGGAAACCAGAACCAAGTTATATCTGACCCCTGACTAAAACAGAGCTCAAAGCACCAACAAGGTGCATTCAGCCGCCTCCATCTTCAATTAGCGTTTCTGAACATGTAGAAACTCTCTTCGGCGCTTCACTTCTTTAGCTCTCTGCAGTTCCCTCCGCTCCAGATACAAAAACACACACGCCTCACCTACATCACACACACGCACCCAGGAGAGTTTTCTGGATGGGCGGGGGGTGTGCGTTGTTTGTGAGAGGGAGAGAGTCATGGTTGAGAGCGGGAGCAGCGAAACGCCAAAGCCAATTTCAGGCTTGCGACTTAAAACAATTACATGATGATTAACTCACGATATAATCATTTACTACAGCGCACGTGGAACAAGCCGCGATACATCGAGTAAAGTCATTAAATCACCCACAACCATGCACCATGTCGGGACCCCGATGGGTCTGACATGACTTTTAAGAAACAAACAGTATCTCAACACAAGGCCCTGCTCACCTCACACAGTCACGGACTTGTACATCTGGAAGAGCTGGTGAACTGCTGTAACCTGTGAGCCCACTACTGCCATGCCAGCATTGACGTGTATCCAAGGCAACGTTCAGGTGTCAAGCCCACTTTAAGCTCCTCACTGCTGCACCCGTTCATATTACTACTATTATTATTAATCTGAAGATTTAAATAACGATAATATGCATTAGCAACACTGTGGGGAAATTTTACTTTGAGGTTTTGCGGTTAGTCACGCGGGGGACACACTGCCTCCGTCACGAGCGTGGATTTCTTTTCATTATAAATCAATTACTGATTTATTTTTTGGCAGAAAACATCACTAAAATGCCGCAGCTGTCACGCTCACGCCACGCATCCAGTGTGTTCCTGGCCTTAGAGGAAACAGCAACAACTCAGGAAACATTTGATGATGTTCAGAATACAAATACATACAGACTCTACATCACTAAAAGAGTAACTGAAGTGGTTTCACTTGTCACCTGGCAGCAGTGATGTACAGGTGTACTCCAGGAGCCTGTGACATCACTGCTGGGTGTGGTTACAAGTGCAACAAAAAGAGCTTTCCAGTTGAATTACTCTTTAGCACACGTAGTTAAGACGTACGGTACCGCTGACGTGATCATTGTTCTTTACCTGAAAGTAAAAGAAGGCCTGTCCAAACCAGTAGTGCATGATGGTGGTCTGGGCTGCGTCGTAGTGGAGTTTCTTCCAGATAAACTGAGCCATGAGCGTCTGGATCAACAGGCAGCAGCACAGCACTGGCAGGTTGTGAGCTCGAAACAACAGCGAAACCAACAAAACCAAGCCGCTGTAAATCTCCCACAATCCCCTGCTCTTCAGTTTGGCATCTGCTGTGATGATCTGGGATCGCAGCAGGTCCTTGGTGCCCGTGAAGAGGATGCCCAAAACGAAGACATAAACAAAGCGTGCCTCCACTGTTCCCCTAGAAGAGAAAGATTCCAGACTGTGTCATTTTTGCATTTGCAGTAAGCCAGTATTGATTTTCCCCCACAAATCTCTGCGTTCAATATTCAAGTAATTGTGGTACGTGACTCTGGGATGTGGATTCTGGCAGTCGTGCTGTACTTGTTCATGCATTTCGCAGTTAAATATCCACAGATAGGTTTTGGGACATTAGACGAATGATTTAATGTAGGTTTTATATACTGAATGATAAATGAAAAAATAATTCTTCTTATCAAATAAAGCTGTCAACAGAAGCTGTAAAACAAGTGACAAGAGCCAAATCAAATCAAACTTGTTAACAGAACCAAAACAAGCATTCACATCACCAGCAGCAGCAGGAGTGCAAAGAAGGAAGTATAAGGCTCAAAACAATAGCTCATATTTAGACATTTTCTAATATGACAGATGAGAATTGATCTACAGCCTAAAATACCTGACTGTGTTTCTGTATATGTCAGCGAGAGCCTTTGTTATAATAGGTTTTCAAAGTTCACTGCTTTAATTAATTTCATATCCCTGTCTCTTGTTAGACAGGATTCCTTATATTTCTGTAGCTCATAACCCCTCTTTCATTCGGTATGCAGTGTGTCAATGTAACATTAATAATTAAAGGTGTGAGACTGGAAGACAGAATGAATCGCCTCAGGAAAACAGACTTTCTCGCACCCATCACTCTGTCTGTTGTGGTTGGTTCTGCATCATTATAATTTGAGAAACAGCGTAGTAACATATTTTGGTACATTTTGAGGTTGTGTGACATTTGATCAAAACCCTCTTTTTTAAATTGAGTGCGACAGATCGTAAATAGTTAAGGGTAATAATAAAACAGGATAGCAACAGTGGCAGTGAAAAGATCCCGACTACCGGCTGCTCTTGAAGGTTACAGAAGGATTTTTACAACTGCTGCCCTGGAATGGTAAAAAACTTTTACAGGTGTAATTTTAGTCCGTTGCTATTAAAGACTGTGAAATGTCAAAACTCACTGATGTATTGCAGCCACGGCCACAACGCTCCTACTACTGTTATTATTACATTACAGCAGGTTTGCTTCTCCTCCTGGACATTTCAAAAATGCATTTGTAGAAACACACTCATTTATAAATGCATAATCATACAACAGCCTGAGCAAAATATATAGCCTGTATTTTTTCTTATGTAGGACATAGAGAGAGAGAGAGAGAGATAGATAGATAGATGTTTTACTTTTAAAGGCATAATCCATTATACCATAATCCAAATATATCAAATGTTTTTCAGGTTGAAGTAACAGGTTTGTTTATATTCATAATATCTGTGGTAAAACAGGAGAGTATTTTGAATTTTGAGTGGTGAAACGCTCAAAATGCTCAATGTCCCTGAATAACTCTTCCATGATGTATGTGAGGTGAGGCTTCTGATATTGAGCCTACCCTCAATGATGTAACGGGGGGGGGACACACACACCTCTCAGTATATTGCAATACAACAGCAACAACAGCACCACAAACTACAATCTCCAAACGATCATCATCACCTCGCTAAAACAGTTTCAACAAAAACTGAGCATTATAACCTTCATGAAGGAGGATTTACTGCAGTATTAGACTGTAAAGCTTCACGTACTGTGTCTAATAACCTGGCAACTCAGCGTTTTCTATTCACAAGAACTTATTTTGATCCAATGTTCCTTCTAGCGGACTTGACCTCTTTTTCTCCAGCAATTAATGCAACAAGTTCAGTAAAAAGAAGGTTTCCACCTTAATGTTTTTCTGAGAATGTAAGTTATGTAAGATATGAATGCACGTCAACAACATTTAATACAGATTGAAAGATGGCCTATAATGTGCCGTACAACAGTGAGTCTGCGTCTAAAGTCTGAAGTTACTAGAAGGTTAAAAGAAAGTTTGCATGAGGCTCTTCTCTTTCTAAAAGGCTTACTCCACAAAAATCCTTTTCCAACTATCAATAATTTATATGCGCAAAAAGTCCCAAATTGAAGTTTTAAAGGAAAAGTGCTTTCGATTATGAAGGCAATTACATTTAGTCTAATTTCCATTTTCAGGCATTCAGCATATGCTCTTATCCAGTGAAACTTAAATGAAAACACTTTTTTCCTCAAATCTGCTCTTGAATTAACGTACAGTTTTTAATATCTGTCCAAAAAAGGATAATGAGTTAATTACGCCACAATAAAAAAAATAAAATAAAAAAAACAGACAACAAAAGGATGGTACGAGCTGTGGCAGTGACAGGCTGATTTATCCTGTTTAGTAATGGATAGGGGAGGAATGAAGAGCATTAAGAGCTAATGAAGTTCAGGGAGCTGCTGAATTTTCAGGGAGTTACAGCCTGAGGAAACCGATGTTTTTAATTGTATTCTCCTCAAACATGTGAAGATTATCCCAGGCATCAGGAGTACAGTACACCTACTGACTACAAAAACCTGGATTATATTCAGAATTGTATCCAATATTCATTTAAAGTAGCTGCTGGTGATATTTTCAAAGAGTCGCTGTTCAAAAGCTATTTACACATTTAGAAAATCTCAAAAGTGAGACATTAGAAACATGTTTCATTTCAGTCAAAAGTAATCACAGAGTAAAAAGGACATTTCTTTTGCAGCAGGATGCAGTCAAAGCTTGAAGAGTACTACAGGATAATAGCTGACCCTGAAGGAGTTGAGCAAGTATTGGACATGTATTATTAATCAGTGTGTTTTTTATGGAAACCTGTTCCAACAGAAGAAAGGAGCAGAGTAATGTGCTCCATACAGCACTATTCTTTATTATTCACAACTCCCCGAACAATATGGCAGGGATTGTATTCATCATTATTTTATGCAAAGGAAAAGCGGAAAATCCTGGCCTGGATTTGATTTTATGCGAGGACAGTGATGGATCTGAGCTGCCGGCCTTACTTGTTAACTAGTGTGTGGGGTGGAAAAATCGACAGAATGACTACCTAATCTTTCTGTTTTTTCCTACGTGTTTGTGCTTGACAACCAGAATTGTGTCACGCTCTTAATGTGGCTGTTATCTTACAACTATGCTTTACACTGGGGAAGAAGGACGAGGAAAAAAAATTATGAGATTTACATGGCTTCCCTTCTGAAACCTGTGTACTCTGAAAGACTGCAGGACTAATCCACATCAGCCTGAAACAATAAACATTTTTCCCAACACTGTGGCATGCAAAATTCTGAGTGCTGAAAAGCATCTTGTTTGCTTTGACATTTTCAAAGCAGAAAGCACAAGCTCTCCTCCTTGTATAAGAAATAAAGGCCAATTGCTGTCTATTTGCAGCCCCCCAAAAAGTAGCTGCTGTTATTCTAAGCTTCTCCTGATCATAGTAAATCACACTTTCTCTCTAGAGTAAAAAGTGTAAATGACACAGCTTTGCAACTAACAGATTCCTCAAAAAACCTACTCAAATTAGACTAGTCATAGAGCTAAGGTATTATTATGTAATCTATGATTACCATCCAACTCTCCAGACACGCAGCAGGCAGCAGGAACTGCAATAACACTAAAAAAAGACTCCTGCCACCCCTCATGTCCCTTATGTCCACGTCAAGCACTGTGGCTTGTACGAGACAAAAACAATAAAGTCACACTTTTCCAACAGAGTGATCGCAACATATAACTATGGCAAATGTTGGGTTAATAATGCTGCATTTGTATTTGTTGGTGGTGCGCAAAGTGTCTTGAAACTCCAGTCAGACAGCAGCTAGTGTAATTGTTAACTCATTAGTACAAGACGTCAATCCTATCAACCCTCCTCAGATATATTGTTGTTATTTTTTAAAAGTCCTTCTTTGCCGTTTGGCAGGCTGCAGTTCAGACCACCTAGCACTGACCGAGGTCACAGTGAGCCCAGTCTTATTGCAGAACAATAACAAAGAAGAGGCCAAAGTTGTTGTGATAATGGTGCTCAGCTGTGTCTTACAGCGGAGCACATTTATCATAGAGAACAATGCTCAGGGTGCATTTTTTAGCATCATTTGTCGAGATTTCTTGTGGATTCGAGAAGAATTCACTGGAGAGAGTCAAGTTTTCGGTTCTGTTTCACTATCACTGTGCCACTATCAGATTAATAAAACAAGGCAGCTCATTAAACATTCATTAAAGCAGATACAGTAATACTGTAGCCTGAATGCATTTATTAATCAGTTTATTTAGTCAGGTGAGTCTACATTAAAAATGACTAAAAATGTGTTTGAAACACATTCCACTCATCCCACTCACTCACACACTGATTCTCTCTGGTATCTCTTTCATAATGAACACATTATCATAACTTTATTTAAGGGATTATCGATATTATTAAAAATCCTGAAACCAAATTCTCTCCCTCAGCTTCTTAGTATGAGCGACGGGCTCCTGCATGGACATATCATTTTCCCCAGGGGTTAGAGCAGTTGGTCATTTCACATGAGAGATTAATGTTTTGTATGTGTTTCTATCAGCTCTTGTCTCTTGTTTCAAGTGGGAGGGGCCTTGGTGGGAAAGAGGTGAGGAAAGAGGAACATCACTGGCGACGTCACAAAATCGCTCCCTCGTTCACTCATTTAGTATTCCCATTATAACAGACACTCAGTAGCTCAGTTATAGCGAGCAGTGATCTACAGTGAGATTTCAAACACTCATGACTCATCATCATTTTACATGTAATTCTCACATATTTAAAGTGTGACGCACTGCATTGTGGGATTGTGCACAGAAAGTACCGTACATGCCATGAACACAGCTCTGTGCTTTTATTCACTGTGATAATCCCTGGGGTCCTTTTACTAATCTGTGTCCCTTTGTCTGCAGGTAGCTGATTGGTACACCTGGAACACCTGTGGCACCCAGTGTGCTATATGTGCATATACTTTAAGTCCTACCTCACTCGTGCACACCACACACTACTGATTGAGCTTAAATAGGTTTAATAAAAATATTCTTTATTGATCTTAACCACAGTGTGTCTCCCTTTTGTTGTGGCCACTTGAGCCAGGGTCATAATCTGCACCAATGAAAATTTAGAAAGACCTGAATCTAAGGAAATTAAGACAGTTTGGGGGGTTTGCATGGTTATGTTGTCCTTGTCAATTAAATCCAATAAACCACACACAGACACACACACACACACACACACACACACACACACACACACACACACACACACACACACACACACACACACACACACACACACACATACACATACACATACACCTTCATACTTCAACTGGGCGTTCAGGTGCTTTAAAGCCTTAGAGAATCCTGCACATTACATGACCAGTCGAACCTTATTTGCTGCATTGTGTAATGTTAATAGTAGTGACAGTGGACAGAAAATAGTGGCTTGTCAAGCTGTGGTACACAGGAGCTGCCTGGATATAATGTTACCTTGGAAACAAGCGCCGGTGTTCCAGCAAGTGAATAAGAAAAGGTAAGACTACATCTAATCCCCTCAACATGTTTGGTGTATCCCCTTCATCAATCACCTGCATCAGGCTAACACTTACAGTAAATCAACCAAAACAAGTAATTCGCTGCCAGAGGAAAAGCTTTGAAGCAGACGCCTGAGAGCGAGGAGGGTCTGCCCACTTCGTCTGAGCCCCGGCCTTTTCTGTGGGACACAGCTGAGCATGTCTAAGTCGCAACTATTGAAATGCCACTGAGACTAAGTGGAAGACTTTAAAACAATGGTAACAGATAAAACATCTAATTACACAACAAAGCACTAGATCGATACCTGTGTTGCTGGCAGCATGTGTTGATGTCTCTTTTCCTTCAGCTTTATGTTTGATTAAAAAGCACCTTTTTTTTTTTTTTTTTGTGAAACAGCAGCGTGATGTAGAAAGATAAAGCACAGACAAAAGCAGTTTTGTGAACAATACTTTGAAGTCAGTGGAGGATAATAATTTGTTAAATGTTACCACTGATATATTGTACCAACACAGAACTGCTTTTAAAACAGGATCATAAAATACTTTACCTCTTGGGTAATAAAACCGAAAACTGAATTCCGTGTGTGTGTGTTTCTCTCTTTGACTATGTGTATGCGCGCGTGCGTGCGTGCGTGTGTGTGTGTGGCAGGGGTTCACAGGTGTTTTGAGACGAGTTTGAA
This sequence comes from Seriola lalandi dorsalis, assembly GCF_002814215.2. Taxonomy (NCBI): domain Eukaryota; kingdom Metazoa; phylum Chordata; class Actinopteri; order Carangiformes; family Carangidae; genus Seriola; species Seriola lalandi. Next base: position 527,160 of record NW_019525522.1, on the reverse strand, counting down.
TACATTTCCATTTTTAAGCGGGATCGGCATGCATGAATATTTTTAAATTGGGAACCTGCACAACAGCCCCTTTCTAGATAAAGCAGTACATGGTAAAATAGGTCATGTTTTGCGCAGGTGTGAGGCCCACAGACACACAAATGAAAACATAAACATTGTAAACGCTTCTTTGTGGCTTTATGTTTGGTAGAAAATGTGCCATAAAGTCAGAAGGGGGATGGCTGTGATGCATACAGGCTCAGACAGGTCTGGCCCTCAGCCGGCTGCTTTGATGTTGAGCTACTTCCTGAACACTTGTTCACAAAATTTAATTTGCCTCATCTTTTATGGTAAATTGATTGTATCTTGCCTTATAGATGTTTTATGCTGTTAGTGCTCAGGTAGTATTGAGGGTTCTTTCAATATCCTACTCAATAGAAATAATGCAAAGCACATGCTTGCCCTGTCAGTTGACTGCTAGTCTATTTTTAGGTTCATTTTCTGATGCCATAAGGAACGGTGTCCGCAGGAGAGAGGGAAACAGACAGCGGGAAGTAAACCGTATCCACTGTGACATCAATCCAAGTAACTCTTTGAACCGTTTAAAGTGAGCAACGTTGGCTGTTCTCAACCCCATTAGCCATTTTGAAAGATGCAACAGCGCAATTAGGCAGTTGGTACAAAGGGAAGCCGAGGAGGGGACCGGGGAGTTGTCAAAAGGTTTTACTCTGATAAAAACACAGAAAGAGTAACCCAGGAAGAGCAGACTTTAAAAAGGGTCATTATACAAAGTCATTCCTTTTTATATTCACATTATAGTGTGAAGGGAAAAGCACAGCAGCTAGAAAGTGAGAAAGTGCAACATTTTGGGGCTTTTTTCACTTCAGAGAAAGAGAAACTGCTTTGATATTGTATCTAAAATAATCATAAATTCAACTTTATGGTTCTTTAAAAATACCCAACCAAAAAAAAAAAATCAGACCCATGGGAAATTTACCACAGTGCTTGATTTCAACAACTCAGCAGCTGCAAGCTACATTAAACTAAAATCAAAGCACTATTTTAGTACAATTGCACAAGACTGAAGTTGGTCTTAGGCATACAGTATAAAGACTTTGCCCAAGAAGTTACAGTGTGGAGTAAATCTAAAATAAATCCTTGAGGTGGAGCACCTTAATGATCAACTCATTGAGGTGTGAAGAAAAAGCTGAAGGGCTGGGTCAACCGTCAGCCTTGTCAATCATACAGTTTGTCAAAAGGAGCCGGGGTCCCTGCATGGCTTTAGTTCAGGTGTCTTTGTATGGGTAAGGGTGAGAGGTTGAGCTTTTAATTAGGTGAGCAAGTAGGAGAGGCTGCCAAGGAGAACAGGAAAGGTTAGGGGAGGCCAGGTACTGGTGCTGGATGAAGGGAGGTCAGGAAAACTAGACAGGAGAACTGTGTGCAGCCCTGCACACTCATTATTTTCTGACGGAGGTTAGTAGCAGATAACTCTGTGCCAAGCTACAGTCTGCAGAGTAAAAAATTAACACATTTAAGAGCAGCAGGATTGTCGATTTCCTCTCTTTTTTTGGACAATGCTAACAACAGCCATTAGACTGTGCTGAAGGATTAGATTTACACAGTGTAAAGAGGCTTCAGACTTCAACACTACTAGTCTATATTTTAAGGGACACATTAAATGTGACTTTTAATTATTCAGGTTGAGTTCAAGGACACAAAAATATCCCAAATACACTGGATGCTGAAGGCTTATGCATCAGATGAAATGTTTTATCATGTGTAAAATGAATGCGATTATGAAGTTGGTATGCCTGATTAGGGCTGAAGGGTCTAGGAGGGGAGATTCTTATCCAAGAGAATTCACCTCGAGGGTTTCCCTGCGTCTGCGGGTTTAATAAATCCAAACTGTTGTAATGGTGGCAAGATGAACTGAGGATTAAAAAAAAAGAGCTGTGCTTTGAGCTAAATGCTAATGTCAGCATGCTAACGTGGTCACAATGACAAGGCTACCATGCTGATGTCAAGCAGTTATATTGTACAATATGCAGTATTTACCATGTTTACGTAATGTATTTGCATGCTAATGTGCACTAAACATAACAAAACTAAACAAGAACTACAGATAAGGTGATGGAACTGTCATTAGTTTTGCAGGTATTTGGCCATAAACCATCGTAAAGGACAAATATAATTTTGTGGGATGTACATGTATGATAAGAAAAAGTGGTATATGTGTAGGGAAAAGCGATGTATGAAAGTGTGTGTGAATGGGCGAACGTGGCTTCCACTGTAAAGCGCTCTGAGTGGTCGATAAGACTAGAAAAGTGCTATGTGCAGTCCATTTACCATTTATAATTTTGACCTGATGATGGCTCTATATGCTATTAAGCACTAACAGCTGCTGAGATTTCTAATTTCAAACTCACTGTCCAGCCTGTGCTATACTTTGCACATGTAGCGGCTCTCACAGGAGTGTATACAAACTTCCCAACGCTCCACGTGGTCTTCTTACTGCTCAGCTCTGGCAAACAAAGCCAAACAAAAGAAACAACTAATTTTCAAGACAAATGAAAAGCAAATTTACCAAAGTATTATGCCAATATTCTGCATGGTGATATATTACCTCTTCATTTTCCCTGTTCAATCTCTATTCTAATTAGCTAGCTTACTGCTTTGTGTTGTGAAAATGTGACTTTGTTTTCATCAGGTACAGAGGACAGGAGAAGTGAGTGGGGAGGTTGGCTGCGTCAGAGACTTGTGTTGGAGGAGAAAGGGATCTGTCGATACTGCTGCAATTCTTACTGGCTGCCAATTTAAATCACAGATTGCCTGATGCCTTTAAATGTTGTTAATTTCATTATTTAGGTGGTGAGGGTACAGTGGACAGGGCAGACTTACTGTAAAGCAAAAATAAACGGACAGCACTTTGTCATCACAGTTACTGCGATGTGGGTCTGAGTGTTTGGCCCAGATGACACATGCAGCACTGCAGCCTGCACGCTCAGCTGCATCACAGCACAAGCTGGCACTTTAAATCAGCTCACTAACAGGAGACAGCAATTTGCCAACTGTCATGATGAATGAATTCATAGTCCCGGGGTCCATAAAAAACTTACTTGGACATAGTATGACCAGAGTGTTGCCAGGGAAACAAGACATTGTCGACAGCCGCCCGGTAGCTGTAGACACCCAGAAGTCCGAGGGCGAGGGCTACCTTTGAGACCCATGAGCACCGTCTTTGAACCAGGAGGTAGATGAGAACCAAACAGAAAGCAGCCAGCAGGGAAAGAACCATCTTGTGTTCGGAGCTGGAGAAACACAACAGATAGACAGTCATGAGGGGAAGAGAAAACCCTGCACTGATATGAAAGAGCTCTTTGAAATCTGAAAGTGAAATTCATTCATATTTAACATGCCTGTGTAAACAGTTTTCAATATATTTCCTTATTTTATTCCACAATATAGGAGGCGTGAAAATGAATTAGGTGATTTCAATTCAGTAATTCAAAAAAAAAAAAAAGACAGCTTGAACCTTGAAGTGGAGTATTTTCTGAGGAACAGAGAATATTTTGATGAGATAAAACACTGTCAGTCATATCCACCAGCAGTAGTTTAAACTTTAAAGAGTCACGGACCTTCAATTGTGAAATTACGCCGCGCTGAGCACAGACAGGAAATAAGACCTCAAAGGACATATCAAAGTTGAATAGAAGCTGTGTATTTAGCTGTTAGCTGGATCAGACAGCAGTGGAAGTCGGGTACTTTGAGACAAGACGAGGCGTAATGCTACCTAGATCTCATTATCCAAGCAACAGGCAGTGCAGGTAGGAAGAAAGGGCAACGCTGGACAGGGAAAAGGTCAGAATCCACATCTCTATTCCACGATGTGATGCATGTTAAAGAACAAACCATAATCCCTCTGCCCCATGCTCTTGACAGAATATTAATGGCTCTGAAACAGTCACAGTTTTACAGAGAAATCACCATTTTTCTACAGTCTGAGCAATCACAAAAGATTTTCCCTTCTATTTTCAAACTTTAAAAAATGCTAAGTGGAAGATCATGTCAGCTTCTCAGTCAGCAAACAGCACTTAAAATATTTCTGTCAGAGGAACACACTTGTTTAGCGTTAACACCCTATACCTTCCCTCCAGCGTCTGTGAGCAAATTATTTTGTTATCAAGTGTAATTTCCCTCTGTATGTCACTCATCCAGCCTCGTCTATGGCTACTCCAGCAGGTCAGATCCTATATTTCCCATAATGGCTTTCAATACTCCCCAGAGAGCAGGAATGAACTTGTTACATTGATCTCTTTTATGTTGGTGGAGAGACAAATGGAAACTGAACATCTTGTCGTTGCATTGCAGTCTTGTCCACTGGGGGCTACTGTTTTCAGACAAATTGGTGTCCCTGCCTTTTTATTATGAATTTATGCCCATGTGATTCCTGAATATCGGAACAGTAAAAGACGACTATTCAATTCAGTGCTGCACTAAAACCTCAGCTTTGCACCACATCTTTTTTTTCTTCACTCACCCTCAACCTGCAGCTGTGTGGAAAATGAGTTTTTGTAATGTCCTGTCACCTACATGTTCCCACATATCCCCATAAAAAAGACAAATATACTGTACACTATAGCACAAGACTAATAGTCCTCAGCTCTGCAAGCAGCGCCATGTTCATTACAGCCCACAACAATACTGTTTATATTGTTTGTCAGAACAAACAACATACTGAAGGCTGTTTGTGGAGCCTTACCAGCAGTGGAGATAAAACTGTAATGTTTGTCTTGAGTAACAAGAGAAAGTGCACTCAGAAGGATTTATGCATACATTAATCAGCTTTTCTACTAAATTCCACTTTCAGATACACTTCATATATCCTGCTCTTTTGTGTTGTTTAATAAGGAACTCCAAAGACTTCAGAGATACTAAAGATGGAGACACACCGTTCTTTTTGTTATTCAAACAGCGGTGCATATTTCCCCTGGAGAACATCTTAGGAATCATAATGCTACCAAGGTAATTCTGACTCAACCAGGTAGCTGCTGCTGTTAACACCCACTCTTTGCTTTGATGCCTAGTAATATAATTCAAGTTCACAGGCCAACGCAGCTGCCTAGCTAGGCTTGCTAGCCTTGTTGATTTGAATATGCTCAATACTTGTGTATTATCAATACAGCAGATGATAATTATCACTTGACCCTACAGTTCCTCTCAGCACTTTGGGGCTTTAGAGCGTCTTTCAGCTTATTGTTTTGGTTTTACACCTAACAACTTTATTGTTTTGGTTCACGCTCATTGCTCTCGACGTCGTCACCTCCAGGCAGTTGTTTTAAGTGAAAAAGCTACGACATTTCACATGTGAAGCATTAGCTGCTAAAGTGCCAGACAAATCCCTCGGGAGTTGGTGGAAACTAAGTGAATATATGAATACTTGACTTACTTTTTCCAGGTAGCAGGAAACGCAAGTCCAAATTAATGATGTTGAATGAACACGTTCACCATATCACCTATGAAAAGCGATAATTTAACAGCACTGTGCTAATGTATTTGTGTTAAAGGTTGTTGTACAGTCCTTAAGTGTCCAAAAAAATCAGTTAGTTCAGATTTAATAAAATAACAGGTCAGTTATTGTGTGTGTTCACTGTATTTACAACATGATTTAACTTTACTGTGGCATTGTTGGTCCCGCTAAGAGGAGCTAGCTGGCTAATCTGGTAGAAGTTGGAGGGATGAGGAGGCGGGCACTGGTGACATCACCACTGTCATGAAAAGTCACATTAAAAATGTCAATGAGAGAATTTCCATTCGGAGAAAAAAATCTTTAGACAAAGTCATTTTAATACGATTAAATAAACAAATAAAACAGCTACTATATGAAACTGAACTAGTTTTAATAATTCATGAACATACTGTATATCCCAATTTATTGATTTATTGATACTCTTTTCTAAATAATATCTGTATTCATCCATATTATTGATGATTAGTTATTTGAAAATAAACTTGTTCATTTACTATTGGCCTTTTTCGAGTTCCATAGTTATGGAAACTCTTATTGCATGTTTCTCTAATTCAGCTTTGTGTAGCACTTTTATAATATTTATAATTTTAGAAGACTGGTAAACCCAACCTGTTCAGCCAATGTCCAACGTCTGGAAGATGAGCCCACTGGACCCCGGTCTGGTTGAGAGAGCGGAGCAGCCGGCAGCAGGCCAGAGTGAAGGGCGGTGTGGCTAATGCTAGCCACTTCTCTGAGCAAATCTCTGCCTTAGGGTGAGCAGAGGGACGGCAGTCTTTGGAGGGGAGGATGTGCTCTTCTTCTTCTCCTGAGCCGTTCTTCTCTCTGAAGTACTTGCGACAGACATCCTGGAAGACGGCGAGGCAGAGGGTGTTGAGCAGAAAGTACCAAGTTTGATGCTCTTCCTCTACGAAGCTGCTGGCCGCCAAGCTGAGAGTGTGTCCGATGGTGCCAGCCAGCAGCAACACATCCAGCTCTGACAGCGACCACTCACTGCCGCCGCTCCTCAGTGGAGACTACGAAGGAGGGTAAAATGCATTAAAACAGCAGCTTTGGAGTAAGAAGTATTAAAATGTCCAGAATGAATTCTGTGTGTTTACAGGAGTGTGCAAACAACATGTACATGTTTACTTCTGACAAAGTTTCTGAGCTGGGTATCTCATAAACAAAGGGCCTTGAAACATGTGATGCCATTCAAAAATAACAGACCCTGATTCTCAATCTCAGGAGTATGTCCTCTGCATCACCAAATCTATTTAACATGATACTATTTACAGATGGTGTAAGAGATGCAACTACCACAACCACACAGGCCAAACTAGACTCGCAACCTATTTCCAACTCGCCCACCTCTGTGCTGTTTATCCATCAGCAATTATATTTTTATTGTCCAAAATGTGTTGTGTGTGGTTCAACTCAGTGGGATAATTAGTTGGATCAAACTGCTGCTTGGGTGATTCATACAGATCTACTTCAATACTGAAATAAACTCATCTAGAGACACTCATTAAATGACCCATGTACTTCATAATAAAACAATCCAATTTGCAACCACTTACACCTGCTCTGTTATCTCACACAGATCATTTCTGACTTGTGTGTAGTGATGGATATCTGCTCACACACAGAGACACATTAAGGCTGCTGCTTCACATGCTGCTGAAGGAAACACGTCATGCCATGACACTGCAGGCGGTGACCATGAGCTGTCATTCATAAATTGTGTCAAGTCACATTTTTTAAGATTGGTGTTTGTCCAATCACTGTCTTATATGCAACTTATTTTGTTCGACGTTGACAGCACATTGCCATGCAAAGCAAGTTCAAGTGAAGTTCAGCCAGCTTCTCAGTTCTGCAGCAATATTTTAGCCCAACAAACAACCACCAAAATTCAGACATACATCTTAGCCTGTGTTCACCTTGATGGCTGAACCTGTACGTGCACTACCAACAGCCTACAGTGGTCGTTTCACTGTGGGACTGGGGTGTTTCTCCATTACAAAACTACAGGCTATTGTTGTTTTCTACAACATGCTGTGGCATTAAATATTTGATGCTGGTAGTTGTGTTAACTGGACAGAAGGTGAGTCAAAAATTTAGGTGGAAATTTGGTTCAACAATGTTGAAGATTCAATTATTACTTGTTTTTAAAATGTCCACCAATTTTTTTTGGTTTTTTATTTTTTGGAAAGCTTCAATGTCAGAAACAAGACATTGAAATATGTAAATTTAAAATTCAGTTGGAAAAATGAAAGAGTCTTCTAAATCTTTTGACTGGTAGTGCACATCAGGGATGATCAGGCCTGACTGTTCATGGCTGACAACAGGACTGATGTCCTGTAGGCTTACAACTTCTTTGATTTTGAGATAAAACATGTCAAATGTGTCGTGGCCCGAAGGGAGCTGTAACATGTTTTTCCAGCTCCATTGCTTCCCGCTTGAGTCTCTCTCCTCCAGTGGTTGTCAAATTGTGAAATCCCACAAGAAAAAATTCTCTCAAATGTTTTTCTGCCTTGAGTAAGTCATTTGCAAACTCATTGTGTTCATTGCATTGTTTCATACATAGGTACATACTGCAAATATTCCAGGATTAATTTAGGAAGCATTTGCATTTGCACAGAAAGGATAACACCCGTACTGGAATACTACCGATACAATCTCACTCATTAGTTTTCAACTCACAAGTTACATGCCTCACAATCTTTTTTTGTTTCCACAGTATTGAGCAGTATTCCCACAGTAAATGAGACATTTCATATTTTTATGTCATTAAGAAAAAGATGTGAATTGAAAAGTTAATTAAGGTCCTAAATGTCAGTGGAATCAACACTGTTCAGGCAAAATATTCTATTCTGCTATTATTAGATCTCACTGCTGCTTTTGACACAGTTGCTCACTCCTTATTGGTGGACAGGTTTGAAACCCAGGCAGGCTTGGCTCTCTGATTCTGTTATAAACTGGTTGAGGTTCAACTTGTAAGAATTATTTTATCTCCACTTGCCCCCTCCTGTTCGATGCACGCCTGTGGCCATTAAGGCAGATTTTCAACAACTTCATTAATTACCACACTCATGCTGACAACACTGACAATAAGTCTTTGTAGAAAACTGAAGTCTGAGTCAGGCCAGACATTTGGGTGTTTGCTTGGATTAGGTTTTAAATTTTAGCAGTATACTTGCTAAGAGGACTCCTATCTAAACAGGATCTCTAAACTTTAATCCACACATCTTGAGCAGCTTAAACTATTCTCTCAGGTCCATCAAAGAAAGCTCCTGAGCAACTTCAAATATTTTGTTCAAAATGCAGCCACCAAAGTTCAAACCAAACAAAGAAATAGGAACATACAACACCTAAGTCTTTGTATTGGCTTTCAGTAATTAAGAGAATCAATTTCAAAATACTGCTACTGGTCTGCAAATCACTTATTGAACTGGAGCCTAATTATATTATCTGATATCAAATACTTTCTCTGTGCAAACCTTCTAGAAAACCAATGTCTTGTGACTTGGGTCTGCTACTCATTACCGGTCCAAGACAAGATATTGTCCTGAACATAACCACTCACAAAATGACAAATTGTCAATTTTATCATTAGGTTTTTGCATGGATTAAACAAACAAGATATATGGTATACTGTATAAATAAGATATGTTTCTGTCTTTGTGCTATAAGCTATTGATTTCTCATCTAACTCTCTGCCAATAAATGAATATGGATATTGTCCAAAATGTTGAACTATTCTTTTAAAACTTCCCATATAGTCCAATGGTAGATGTCCATGTGTTGTTTGATTATAGATCAGGTCTAGCTTCTATATTAATACTATCAAAGTGTCAAAGCCTCAGTCCACAGAGAAATGCACACAGCCTGTATTCAGAAACTGAGCCTTAAAACCAGCCGTCAGGACTTCTGTAACTTTGTGATGTCACAACAGAGCAGCCACTGCTCTCAGCGATGCTGCAAGCCCCACCCACCTGGACCCAGGATCCAACCCTGCAGGATTTGGTTTCTCTGTGTGTTTACCTGAAATCTGCTATACTTTCATTATATCACTCAGAAAACAGTCGGCCAATCAGAAGAGAGGCTCAGAGCCTCGCCTCTTGCAGATGTAAAACTACATTGAGACAATTTTTGGTTCTTAAAACCACAAATATGTCTTCTTATGGATCAACACTTCAAATAAAACACTGAAAAAATATGGGACTTTTAATTATCAAAAGACAATAAAAGATAGCTTGTAAATGCTCTTCTATTGATTTGAAAAGCATAAAAGGTTGAAATATTCTCCAAGCAGCCTCAGGGACAACATACTGTACAACAGAACGTCAATCAATCAGAACCTGAAGCCTTATGTGTTCAAGGTGTCTCTGTCTGCATCATGAAATAACAAAGTCATGACTTTTTTTGTCTAAAATCACTGGAGGATCTTTGGTGCCCTATCTGCATGAAACACCATATTTCTATCATTTTAGGCAAAAGTAGCATGAAAGTGACAAATCAGTCTTGGTATGATATGTGATTTATGATTATTGTACTGGCAGAGCACTGAAGCTGACTTTCCATCATGCAGCTGTGAAACAGTCTTTCTGACTCAGCCCTCTATAATCGGACTTTCCAGCTTTCTCATTTGAAATACAGCTATTTTCACTCAGGCGAAAAAAGAAAGCTTATTAAACTCTTGTATTGTTCTCAGAGTTAAGTAAGCTCCTTACAACAGTCATGATAGATTCAATGAGTACATTTGTTAAGGAGGTCTTAGCTTTTGTTTTAATATTGCAAGAATTTTACTCTCGGCATTTCTGTTTTCTCCAATTTCCAATTTCGAATATTCCCCACTTGTAACCTCCCTCACAGGAACTACTTCTTTAAATAATGTATACTCACCTTTACGTTATTAAAATTCATTCAACTGGAATTCTAATCACATTTTTGTTCAAGTGGTGAGTTGGTAAGTGTGCTTAATCTTCCAGTTTCTCAACCTCACTTCGTCTAGCAGAGAAACTAATCAGGATACTTCTAATACAACTTTTGGATGCCACCCATAATGCAGTCATTTGTCAAGCCAAACCAGGCGCAGCTTTGCATTCAGATCCAAACTGATCCAAGTGATTATATAACCTAACAGCACTGTACCTGACTCCTGATCATTTCTTATCCGTTCTTTCTTTCACTTCAGGACTTTGTTGCACAATATTTCCTGACTTTTTTCTCCTTAGTGGTAACTCTAGCTGTATTTTCAAAGCACTTCAGTAAATTGAAAGGCGACTGAAAAACTGTCCAAAAGATGCCACACTGGCAAAAGTAGATTTAACAAAAATCTTTCCATTTGAAATACTAATATAGTATAACACTAAAACAGCTTCAGTGTTTAATCTCAATATCAAAATGAGTTTGTCAGTCATGACTTCGACGACACAGAGTCCACTAATTGTATTTCCTCACACAGGTTATTACAGAGATAAAGATTTCGGCCATGATTGTAAAAGCTTAATCACTGCTTCTGGAACAAGATATAAAACATGTCATGATACCAAGCACTGCACTTCTCTACACTCCCTACAGTAAAACGGCAGATGGGGCAAATCAATGTATTGCTCTCAAAGTAATCGATAAGATTTTAGCATTGATTCCAACATCAGCTGCAAGTCAATATAAGAAAGCTGAAATGCTACTGTGGTTTATATGGTCCCTCGAAGACCAGCTAAAAGTTTCAGTAAAACTGTATCTGCAGCAGGACTCAGAACTAAATGAATGTGAGTAACAGGTTTTAAGGACAGATTACAGCTGGAGCTTATTCTCCATAAATATATAAGTTAGAAGCTTTTATAGCCTGTATTATTTATATTGTGGGCCTGGAGCCAATCGGGATCCAGCACTCTGATTCTTGTCCAAGTTTCTTTTTTTTTGTTGTAATAAGCATTTAAGATATAATCCTACTTGTCTGTCACATTACTTTCTCGACATAAGTGGTTTAATATAAACACTCACACGGACAGTAGTGCTGAAACACAACTATTTTAACAATCGATTAATCACTTCACTATCATTTATCAAACAACACGCCCAAACAGTCTCTGCTTCCAGTTTCAAAAATCAGATGATTTACTCTAAATTGAATATCTTTGGGTTTGAGTTGGTAGACTTCTCGGTTTTTCCCTGTTCTCTGACATTTAATAGACAAACCATTTAGTCAGTTAATATAAAAAAAATGTTCACAGGTTAAATAATGAAATTAATCATTAGTTGCTGCCAAAATGAACAGCAAATAATTAGTTCCCTTTCATTTTGAGGTCATTGTGTCACAGTTAATTGTACATATATGTTTGAAGCATTCGTTTCGATAAGTTCGATATTCGATTCGTTAAGTTTGTTCGCCTACATGAGTCGAGCCTCGGCGTTCTGGCCCTCTGTTACCTTTCTATCCAAAGTCTGGTTATTTCTTAAGAATTTGCTGCTGGATGAGGAGACGCATTTCTCTTTACAAGTCCAATCATTGACTGCTCTTTGAAGTATGTGCACACTGACATTGACATTTGTGTGACATTTGAACTCAAAGACAAATATTCCACAGTTCTCTCAAGCAAGGCTGAGTCACAGAAGCATCTACAGTACTGTGTGTTTCCTCCACATGCGCCAGTGTATAGATCTGGAAGTTCATTTCTTCATCCAGCCTAATGGTCTGAGCAGATTTCTTCGGACTTTTTGGACGTGTCAGCACTTTCTCAAAGTTCCCAGGAGGGAAATGAGATGTAACCTTTACAGATAAATTACAATGAGCAAAGAGGAGCAGGAGTAAAGAGGATTCGTCTTTAAAGCCGGTTTAAACAAACACTAACTAGTCCTGCTGTATCTGATTGATTGCTCACATTTAGAAGTGTCGTCAACATATTGCTGGGATTTACTTATTAATGTTTGTTGAGGTCAATTTCAGTATCGCTCTTTGTCCATCAGCTTTGTAGGTTTAATGGTGACATGCTGGTTTAATGACATGTTTAGACATGTTTCTGTTTATTTGAGCACCAGCAGTTTCAGAACAGACGACGTGGCCTCTTTTCTCCTGTTGGCGGGAAACTCATATCAGTCAGCTGGTTGTCTGCTTTACTGTTGGCAATAGTTGCAAACTGACATTTATTATAATATATATGCAGCAGTGATTATAACTGTGGTAACATTTCTACAGAGTCAAAGTCATTTTCCGTGAAATCTTTTAATCTCGTTCAATTCAAAAATCCCAGCAAATGAATTAATGCAGTTTTTATAGTGTTAATTATAAGGTCAAATGCTACTAATGTTTCACTGTAAATACTGCTGGCAGAGTCTTGCTGTTGTTCATAAAGCTTCATGTTCAGCAGCACAGCTATTGTAATTTTTCCTAAAATGCCATTATTTTGACAGTGATGGTGGGGTTTGGTTGGCCTATTTTCACTTTTTCCACTGCAGCACACAGTTGTGACCTTCCTTCAGCATTAAAGAGGTAAAGCAAAACTTTCTGTGCTGCAGAGTGGGAGACACCATCTAGCTGGAGACACGCAATCATCTGCACAGATTCAATTCTGGCAGACTGGAACATCTGATATAAGCGCAATGATTGTGGTGTTATAAAGTCGTGTTAAAAAAAATAATATAAAACATATGCTATTTAAAATGATGGATCACACTCATCAACGCAGCAGTGTGTTTCAGAAACGTGAGCTGTTTTTAATGGATTTGGAAAACAATGGAAGCCTGTGAACTCTGGGACGTGGCGTGAACCTGCAGCAGCACAGACTGTAGCAGCTCACAGTTTCTCGTGTCATTGGATTTCACAGTTAAGTCTCTGGAGTTTGAGAAATACTGTCCTAATTCCTTTTCTCTGACTCTCACAGTCACTGCATTGACTGATGAAAAGATTATTATATTAACAATAGCTTTAAATAATATCGTTTTTATTGGTGAGTATATTTAAGGGCGCATTACTGCGTTAAAGAAGTCGACATTAAAACTACTCTGTACTTATTACCTTACCATTTTCCTATGTGTTACTGTAGAGTAATTAAGGAGTATTTAACAAGGCTCTAACAAGGTGAGATATAGCCACACACAAAGTCTCTAGTTGACTAAAAGGCAGCTGCTGAAACATTTCTTTTAGGCCTCTTTTTGCCGAAGCGATTTTTCAATTGTCCCTCATCCAACAAAATCCGCTAAAACTTTTCTCAGGCTTTTGTTTCACAGTACAGGAACATTCAAGTGATTTAAAGCTGCATTAGTAAAGACTTTGCTAACTTTGCTAAATCACAAAGTGGGTGTACAATAGACACGAGTGTGCCTTCCCCCCTGAGCCTCAGTAGATTTAGTAGATTTTCTCTAAAATAAATTCTGATGGGCTCATGGGTAATGTTTCTTTACTGGTGGGAAGAAAAAAATCATTATATAAGAGCAAAAATCCATCTTCTAAACAGCAGTGAGTTATTTTTCCATCCAGAGATGCTGGATTCACTAACATTAGATCTTTTTCCCTCACTTGTCCCTTCAATATTCCTTGTTGTGAAGCAGCCGAACCGATGATCAAGTTCAGGCTTCACATGCAGCTTCCTGTACATGACACATGTGTGTATACATCTCAGAGGGCAAACATCTGTTACAATCTCTACCTGTGTTTGGGCGTTACATTTAGGTGCACAAACTCACCTTCCCGTGAATCTTCGGCCCTGGGAAGAGTCTGCGTGTTGCCATGGAGACCAGGATACAAAACATTGTTGAGGAGAAGGCAACAGCAGCGAAGACGAGACCCCAGGAGAGGCTGCAGAGGTAACAGGAGCTCTCGGCAGATGTGCACACCAAGACGTGAACCGAGGCGAGCAGCAGGCACATGAGGTAGAAAGGCAGAGAGAGCAGGGCTGAGAGGACTGGGAGGTCCACTGCTGCTGCGCCACTGAGGGCTTCAGGCATAGCCAGCAGTAAGAGCAGCAGGAGCTTGAAGGCCAGGAGAGAGGGAGAGAACGGAGACAGAAGTAGGAGAAAAGTTTTTAAGAACTTTGATCAAGCTTTTGTTTAACTGATACAACCTGAAAAAACCTAGCATGATTTCAAACAGCACGGATGAACAGCGGATACCTCATTCCTTTAGTGTGGCAGTTAAGAGCGATGCCATCGCATATTGGGCATAAAGATCATGAACGCCGAGCAGACCGTAGCAACATATGTTGATTATAACAAAACATTCCCTACTCAATCCTTTTACAGAGAAAAAAAACCCTTTTAATTGTGAACATTGGTTTGGTTTCATATTTATTTTTTACATTTGTTTCCTAAACCGCTGAGACACATCAATCTACCGTTACCGTTGAAGTTCTTAGGAAGAGATATATTCTCCTGTACTCACCTGAAACACAAAGACCATGCCTGCGATCATGGAGTACATGTCGTACTTGCCCAGCTGTTTGCTGAGAGCTGAGCTCATGGCGGCCAGGGCCTCCAGGTACTGCTTCAGGACTTTTTTCCCCATGTTTGTCAGCACCTCCGAGGTATTTCCCTCCATGTAGAGCTTCATCCAGCTCCCATGAGCCTTTTCTGCCACGCGGAACTGCTCAAAGCCGGCCTCTGGATTAGACAGAAGTTGGGAGGGTGGGGGGGTTAAAATGGCGTGGCTTTAGTCTGGACATTAATCAGGGATGACTTGACATTAATGTTTGTTGTCAATTACTCAAAGACTTAATGTTAATGTTATATAACCTTATTGCTGGAGCTATTGCATTCATATATATTTGTCAAAATGAGGAGGACATTTGCAGCATCTCATTAATAACCTCTATGAGTTTCTTGATGCAGCGTCACATTGATTTTATTACGTTTATTTATCACCAAATACCGTTTGATGCATCAGGACAATTACATTTATTTATGAAACCAAACAATCTAAGCTTTCTAATCACATAACTCCAGCTTCTGTTTGCAGACTGCCTCTAAATTAACAGCAATATTTCCAGTATTACAGGAGCGCACTGTTGTCATTGACTGGCATTATTTCCTCGCATATATCAACAATCTGTCACCATATTGTGACAAAACCATGAGAAACGTGAAGGAAAGTTAAGGCAGTCAGGAGTGCTTCGTCTCATGTCAGAAGAAAGCCTCTTCAGGATGCTGCCTATTCTGCTGTGTTTCATCATTAAGAGAATATAGGTACTTTCTAACAATTCCTTTCTTCGTGAATGAGAGTTCAGGAATCCTGTTCAAGTCTCTGGTGTTTTACAAATCTATGATATTTCACTCTTTTCTGTGGTGATAATATTCCTAATTGAAAAGATAATACTCTTGTAGTAAAAACCGTTTGGTCCTGATGAAAGCGATGTATAATTTGCCAGGATCTTAACTACGACAAGCTATGACTCATTCATGTGTTTACTCAAAGCAGATGAAATGATGCCCGTTTTCATCTTACTTCAGTGCTTTAGGAGCCTGTTCAAGGACAAAGCAATGTGGAGGTTTGATTTGTGGTATCCTTCAGTGAAACACACACACACACACACACACACACACACACTCCTAAAAACAATATTTTGCAGTATAACACCTATCTCAGCAGCATAGGCATAGAGGTGATAAATAGTGACTGTGGCTTCGCCAGACAGAGGGGTTGGTAGAAATATTAGAACCTTAAGCCACAGGCATGAATCATACAATATCGATGGTCCCGGCCATGTTTCATCTGTCTGAAAGTATGGGGATTGGTTAATGGCCCTCCAAGATGCCTGAGGTTAGAGGCACAAAAAAAAAAAACACACACACACACACACACAATATGAAGATTGAAACAAGGGAGACGGACAGAGAATGTGGCACAGAGATATGGAGGCAGAGCAAGGTTGTTTAAACCTTGTATCACAAGAGCTAAACTTAAACAAAGATAGGAGATTGTATAAACTTGGCAGAGGTTTGCACAACAGAGAAAACTCCTTAAATATCCAATTAGGGCGTCACACCGAAGCCGAGAGTGGCTGGGCTTAATAAACTGTTGCCAAAAGATTTTTTGATTGAAGTACGTTTCGTCTCCTTGACGAAACATATTTGAATAGTGAAATCAGCAACATTTCTTTTCAGACAGAAGGCTGATTTCTTTTAAGTAACCCCTTTCACACCCAAATTTGACCCCAACAGGTGTCCAACAGCACGCTACTTAAAATATCATCCAAGGCGAATTTCCCAGCAGTGACAACTATTACATTCTACTGCAAAACAGCTTCATGATTACCCAAGTGGACAGATTCAAAAAAATCAACACATCCAAATGTAGGTCTGCTGAAATAATTTCCATTTCATCCCATCACTATGGAAACCAGGGACCAAAATAGAGAGGAAAATGTGCTGCCAGAGCGGTAAGTTTTTTTTTTTTATGTGAAAGGAAGTCATTTGTTTCAAATCAAGTTTTGAAAAAACATTATTTGCTGCTTACCTCAAACAGGTTTGAGTCAGTGTTTACTTTTAGAAACACACACAAGACAATATTGATGTTGTCATCAGCGTACGTTGTATTGAAAACTGGGACAACATACAAATGTGTGTGGGCCCGAAGATGACACAGAGCAGAACATGTCATCATCTGGAAACCATGAATGCATCTACAAAATGTAATGGCAACCCATCCAATAGTTCTTGCGATATTAGTAGATGCTTCTGTCACAGAGCTCCTTCATCGATCTATTCATCTCTCTCCTCAATGATTCATTCAGGAGGATCTTGATTCTTGAAAAACAAATACACAGCACTAGTTCATCTTCAGTGTTATTATGTTAATTCTATCTCTTACAGATACAGGGCAGTGGTTTTAAATCAGTCCTGCAATGCCTGCCAAGGATTCGTGCGTTAGAGGTGTGATTTTTTTGTTCTGTGGTCATCAGATTTGCTCTAGCTGCCTTTATCTTTGCTCAGAGATTTTTCATTAGGTAGGATGGTCAACCTTGGCACCACCATTTACCTCTTTGCTCATAATTTCAAAAGCTATTCCATGATCATGGTATAACTGATACAGTAAAAATAAAAGTAAATTTTCAGTGGAAAAAATGCCTTGTGAAGATTATGAAATCTTAAATTAAATGTCACATGTCCAATTATTTGCCAAACAAGCCACTTATCAAAGAGTTTTCTCTCTGCTTCCGTAGCTCTGTCTCATTTAAAACGATAAGATAAATGACTTCTGACCGATCAAACATTAGCAATGGTAATTGCTGCCATTGGTGTATCAAATGTTTGTGAAAGTGAAGGACAGCAACAGAGAGATAGACGGAGAAGGAGAAAAACAAGAGGCGTGGGGGAGAAGCTGCAAGATGGATAACTCTGACAAACAGTGTGACCCCCAGATATAAGTAGGGAGCAAAACTCTGTAAGGATATGTGCATGCATTTGCACAAACAGTGGGCAGCATTAATGCTCAAGAACAGACCACAAACTGTTTGCGAGTCTCCCGTGTGGAGTTCCCACAGTTGTAAGGTAATTCATTCATCCATGCACAGATCTGCTATCACTTACATCGTGACCTGACAGCAGTGTGTTCAGAGCAGGTCAGTGTTCATGGCAGCGTTTTATTCCCTACGTCTTCTCAGTGCATATGTGATTCATCTGCGCCAATCAGAAGAAAACGTCCTGTATCTGAAACATCTGGAGGATTATCTAATTGCAAGATGAATATTTTCAATCTGTTAGCTACTATTAGAAACCATTAGCCAAAATATAATCGTGTCTAAATCAGTTTATTTTCATCTGAGTCATGCTGAAATCCAAATTTCCCTGTTTTTGTATAGGACTGCCGTGTTGACGAGTTTTGGTATGATGAATCTTTTGAACTTGTAAGATGATTCTACCCTCGTTTTTAATCAGACTGCTTCTGGTTAAACGCTCTGAGAAGCTGCTTTGATGCGGTCGACAACATGGTGTGAATAATGAAGAGATGAACTTCTACTTAGAGCAAACAATTTCTGAGTCAACGTAAGCCTGTGCCATCTGTGTTTTTTTCAGTGACAACACACGCACAAAACTGTGAGTGAAATATGAAACAATAAAACAACAACCTCAACAAAACAGTGATCTTAGAGTTAGCATATGTAGTGTCAGTACCTCATGTGTGGTATTCAGATTTTGATAGGTGTAAAGACACCTGTCTGAACATACTACAGCTTGAGATTGAATAGTGGCTGATGGTAAACCACTAGCGTTTATTTTTTCTGTCTTTTCTGACAATGTCGGCGCAGCAGAGCACTGTAAATAGGGAACTGTAGAAAGCCATTGCTTATTTACTCATCCAGCTAAAGTGGAGCAACAAAATATTTGGATTAGGATACTGCATGTACTGGACATTGTGTTATTTATTATGTGTTACAATATGATGCCCCATTAACTTTAACAGTTTTGGAGAGGGCCGAGATGTAGTAATGGAAAATGACTCTCTGTATGTTCGGTGGTTCAAGCAAAAACAGTTTTGACTGACATAGGGTAGAGGGAAAAAAACACTGCATTTTCATTTTGGGATGAGCTACTCCTTAACTATCACTGCTTTCATTCAGAATGCCACATTGCTGAGTGAATGGAAAAATACAGACACCACCACTATTACCACTCTGGAAACAATACACCATAGAGATGAGACTCCCTGTCAGAAAAGGTCCTGGCTTTCTGGGCTTTTGATGACTCAAGAGGTCAGACATAGTGAATTTATAACCCACCTTTCTCATAGTTGGGTATGCTGTCTTTGAGCAGGCAGCTGAGCTGGTGGCCATTGAGATGCAGGAAGCGCAGCTGGTCTCGGAGTGAGGTTTCTTCCAAGACACCCGGGATGACGTGGCCCACGCTGTTTTGAGATATAGGCAGGCCGAGTCCCAGGGCCAGGGTCGGGGTCAGATCAACCTGCTCAACCACTCCAGGCTTCTCCATTCCCACTGATATGACAGAGCAACAACACACACATGGAAACCAGTAAGAACCTGTGTGTGCCTGCAATACATGATGGTTTTTTTAATGACACACGAATCAAGTGTATTACTTGCATTTTATATCTTTTGTTAAAAAACAACACAGCAAAAACAGGGATCACTGAATGTACCAGCTATCAGGTTCTTGTTGTGTTTATTCCAAAATGACTTGAAACTTAAAATACACTGCTGTCTGTGCGCCTGAGGATTTCTGTCCCTTCAAAACATGCAGTGTCAGACACAAAAAAAATGGAAAAGCTTTCAAAGACTAACCAAATGTTGAATCACAATTGTGTTACATCAATCAGTAAATGTGGGTAGCAAAATGGCTATTTATTTATACAAACAAAAGTCCCATTTTATTACTTCAAGCTTTAAAGAAATTCACAGACAAAAACTATTTACATGATGGACACGAGGAAATGGCTCAATTTTCATACTGTGTCTGCTGTGGGAGATTTCTGCGTTCACTCAATAAGAGCTTGTCTCTAAGAATTTCACAACACTCATCAAGTTAAATTAGAAAAAGGAGGTACTTCTCCCCAAGTCATAAACCTGACACAGCGCTAACAGTGAAATATCCCACGCCTTCCTGCTATTCGGAAGTTTGGAAGAATTGAATATGTACAATACATTTTAGTGGGACATATCACTCCACAGCAGCTGTAGCATCTCATTGCCACAGCTGTCTTTTCCCCTCAGGACAGTCAGGCTGCGGTCACAGTAAATGGCGAGAGTGGAGGAACATCGACAACCTTTCTCCACAACTGACTCTTATTTTATTTATTGAGGCAGAGTGCATTAGTGACATCTTATTTGTTGATTAGAATCAGAGAAATATTCGTTTTGAATTCTAACCTAGAAAGCCTGAATCTGAAGACAAACAACCTTCATAATGACTCTTGCCTGTGGGTATGACCATGGGGAGGCTTGTCACAACATGTTAAACCACAACACAAAAAAAAATAAAAAAAAATAAAATGAAACAAATGAAATTAAATCATTATTATGTGAACTTTGCCTTTCATTTTTCAATGCTTTTCTTCTGTCAAACACTTTTATGTTGACACTCTACTTCCTGTAGAGAGCTTTCGAGAAGCCAAACGGAGGGTGGGAGACATTTGCCAGATTGTCTGTGTTTGAGGGAAGTTTTCAGGTTACAATAAGAAACTATACAGCTGTATATATATCATATATCCAGAAATGAACGACACAGCTCATGTGTGTGGGGAAGCGAGACAGCTGCAGACTAAAGGCTGGGACGAACCCCACAGCTATGAGCTAATTTGGTAATTGGACACAATGAAATAAGCTGGGGAATTATCCATTTTAAATTGAAAGGACATGGATTTGCAACAAGGACTTTGCTGTATTAAACCCACAGCTACTCGGGATAATACCATAAATCTACCAAGTATATCAGGCTTGTTTAAATCTGTTACTTAGCAACGAATGCCTAAAAATGTTTAAGTTATGGTTTTAGTTGCAGCAATTACACTAATGAGTAAAAGTTGATGGAGCCTTCTTTTTAAAGTGGAATATTTTCAGACCCATGGAGAAATTAAAACAGTTTTATGAAACACTAATCCCATATTAACCGCATGTAAAACCACACATTATTATTTCATGATGTTGTGTTTGTTCCCTAAAAGAAGGAAAGAAGTCATCTGCTGAGCAGACCACTGACCACATGTCTCTACTGTTACATCCAAACAAACCTCTTTGTGTGTACTGTACTATTTGAGTGTGACCATGGGAGGGTTACACAACAGAGCGACTCACATTCTGGCAGAACAGATGTGTCATAACTCAGTAAAAGCTTACACACACTGAATGCCGATTCACAGATGACAAACCTGCAGCTGATGACAATGCCATATGCATTACAGTATCTAACTCTCTAATACTGTCTCTATAATACCACCATCACGGTCATGTGTAAATTCTTACTATAACTGTACAGAGCCACGCATTTGCTCAGCTTGTAGATGACTTTGTACGAACGCTGTGACAAAACCAAGCTTAGCAGCTACCTCAACATTTCTTATGGTGAGATTTAAATTGACGCTGGCACACGTAAGGAATGTGTATGTGGGTACTATAGCTCACTTCATTAATATCTCTCTCACATCAGTAGGCAGATTTTTTGTCTATCAATGTATCAAAACATTCTTGCATCAGTTACTGGTGTGGTTGCACCACTGTTGCTGTGGGTTTTGAGGCTGGGAAGTTACCACCTTAACCATTCTCTGTTAATGTTTCTTTCTTGGCTTTAACTGCTATACAGGAAAAAACAGGGGCAGCTACTGAGGTAAGCAGTAAGTGCACCGCTCCCTCTGCCTACGTTGGCTGATTAAAGTGGCATTGCTTCTAAAGATCCTCCCAGCAATGTCGACTAAATGTTCTACCAATCTGTGCTGGGGGGGCTGTTTTCTCAATGATGCATTCAGATTAAAAAGTGAAGCTCAGGTACTGAGCCAGTAATGAACTCTGATCCTACGCAGACATTCCTCCTACGTAAATATAACCAGCTCTGCTGATGAGGCCACTGATTGCACAACGGCTGCATTTAACAGAGTACAAATTTATGTCAACATATGTACATCCAAGGTGGTATTAACAGAAAGTCTGTACCTTGTGGCTTTAAGGTCACAAATGAATAGATTAAAGACTTAATGTTTCCTTACTAATGAGTAAATTAACTTTAGAGTCAAATCAGAATTCTCGTCTGTAGGAAAAAGTGTCACGTGTTATTATATGTTTTGTTGTTCTTAATTAAAGGTGTTCACACGGGGACCTGAAAACGTATTTCCTCCGTTAACTTCTTAATAAGAGTGACTGCATCTTACATGAGCGCACACTGTTTTCTGCAGAAGTTAGAACAGGTTTGGTTGTTAGACATGAGAGATTTCAGTATTTCTTTTTTTCCTCTGTGCTCGTGTCTCTGGTCAGACGTGGGCGGGGCTCAATTAGAAATGCTAATATCACATACTGCCATACACATCAGATTTTTCTCTCAGCATTGATCATAACTATGCCCACACAGTCCTGATGAGGCTGAGGTTTTAAATGCTAAGCGCTTATAATAACGCCTAAAGAAGTTTTTTTTTTTTTTTACTTTGAGTGTGCTTTTATTCATGAATATTTAAGGTTTTATAAAAATACTTTCAAGGCAAGTTTTCAGGGGCTATATTATGTTTGTATTCTAACAAAAACAAACTTTACTTCCTACAGAAACACTGTTCTGGCCTCTTTTAATTTCTATGCTAATGAAACACAGAAAATCATCTTATTAACAAATTCAAGAATTCATTCAAGCAGCTGTGGATGTATTTCATCATTCATATGTGTACAAAGAATTTTGGCATTTACTTCCAAAATTTTAGGATTTGATAGAGAAGGTCCTGGTGGTAGACAAGTCATTCAAGCTGTTGGCACCATGGGAGGTGCAGAGTGTTAGCAAAAGCATGAATTCTGTAGCAACAACTCAACTGAACTGCAAATGATTAATTAACATGAATGGTCTATAAATAAAAAATCTTTGCAAGAAAAGATCTCAAAAATAGACTTGGCTGAGAAAGAAGCAATTATCACAATCACACTTTCCCACTCAACCACATTCATCACTGCAAAATAAAGTTCTGCTCAGGAGCTTCAATTTGCAGTCTTTCGAGATGACAGCGCTCCTCGCGCTAGAATTAATGGAAAGTCATGTGTGAGCATGGAAGAAAATGTTTCACTTACAAGATTGGGTTTACTTGATTGATAATGATTTGTCATGAATAAACTACACTCTCTCCAGCAGTGTGGACCACTATAGAGCCACCAAGAGACGGTCCAAATCTTAAAGAAGAACATAATGTGACACTTTTATGCAGGCGTCAGCATGTGGACAGGTTGCAGCTGTACTGGTAGGTGCAAAAGATGCTGATTGAGACCACAGCCAAGCAGAATCTCTTCAAATTCATGACAAATCTGTTCCCTCTAGCCTCTTAAAGCAACACTAGACAGTTTACCTTTTCTTTTGAAGGCTGGACTTATGAGCACCAGCGGCGTATTGACTTCTGGCTCTGAAGAGCCTCCATGGCTGCCGGTCTCCGACATGCCGTGGTCTCCACACAGCACCAGTAGGTAGGGCAGAGATCCCTCTGCCTCCTGAGAGAACAAACACCAAGGTAAATGGACTACCACTGTATGTGCTGATATAGGAGAACGGACCTTAAAGCTTTAAGATGTGAATAATTCACACCTGGCACCATATGCCTCCTGTGTGAGCAACCAAAATAAAATGAAACACATCCAGTTTAGATAAACAGAGCAATAGCATAAAATGATGGTTGCTAGGGTGATAGATTGTTTCACCATATTTCTAATGTTAAATGCTGGAGACATTTAAAAGCAGCTGAAAAAGAGAAGTATTAAATTATTACTTTTGAAAAGGAAGTAATGACAAACACTTCCTGGCACAGTTTCATTGCATCTCCAGAGCAAAAAAATACAGTAAAATCAGCAAACAAACAGAGAGGATGGCTCGTTTGTTGGGAATGACAGACTTTGATCAAGCTTGGTTTCTTCCCTAAGTGATTCCCTTTCAACTAGACTCTGGAGAACCTTCCATTGACTACGAATTTGACAGGGATGCCTTATGAGTCGTGGCAGCGGGGGCTGACTTAAAAACACGACTACAGATGTTATCAAAACAAAAGCCAAAACCTTCCACACATTACAATACTCTCAACAGACTCCTCAGTTCCAGTGTTGAATCACGCGTAAAGCAAAAAAAGACCAGAGACTTCATTCATTATTAAAGATTAAAAATTGTATCCTATCAAGCAGAGATTAATAGACAGCCTGAGAGACAGAAAAAGCAGTGATCGCTGAACAGCTGAGATAAATTCTGCTCTTGAATATGAAAGGCAAGTCTGATAAGATGTTTCATTTAGGATGACTTTATCCAAACAGACACATAGCAAAGGCCGATGCATAACTGTTTAGTTTGTAGCTGGAGCTGTACTCCTGCTTTTTTGATACTATTTGAACATGACATAACAACGTGATGGATACAGGGAACAAACACTGCCGGTTGGAGCCAAACTATGCCATTGAGCTCTGCTGACCCATTATATTTGTTACTCACTCAGCACAGAAGAAGCAAAGGACTAACCCCTGTCCTAGATTTTAACTCTTGAATGCTTGCTATAAATGGCACTGGACACAAGGGACTAAAAACACCTCAAGACGGGTACTAAACACCACTGAGCCCCACACTGAGCAAGCCTCTTTTCAGCCTGGGATAAATCAGACTGTTCTTCAGGATGAAAGCACGGCTCTTTTGGGAGACTTCTTTTTTTTTTACACTTCATAAGAAACCTTTTTTTAAAACCAATACACAAGGTGCCATGCTGACTCAAATGGTAGCTCATGTTCTCCATGAGTAAGCTAAATAATTTTAATTTTTTACTCTGCAATCATATTATTCTAGTTGGTAAGTCAGTGATTCCAGCCAGGGGCAGCTGTACCCCTGGGGTAGTGCTACAGTGGGGGTACGGGGGTTGGAGGGTTCGATTCATCAACTCAACAAAAAAAAAAAAAACAGAAAAATGCCAATTTGAGTAAAAAGAAATATATCCACATATTTGTGTTAAGGAGGACAATACACAGACAAATACAATTACAAATTGGTGTGATGGTAATCTTCAGTAAATTTAGGATAACTGCTAAATGTAATGAATAAATAGTTTAAATAACTAAAAATGATGGATAAGACAAATTACTTAGAGTCAGCTATATGACTAGGCTATTGTAAGGTAAAAGAAATGGACTGAGTTGAAACTGTTAGCTAAAAGAAATGGATAAGCAGTTAAATTATTAGCTAATAAATAAGCAGTTGAGGTTGTTACACTGACAATTCAGTAGTACACAAAACACTACTGTAACATTGTTGTAACAATAAACACTTTTATCTAATCAATATTGTTATATAACATTCAGTTCATTCATAAGAACATAGTTGAAACCTGACAGGTGGAGCCAATGGACAGCTTCTTCAGGTAGCTCATGTGATAGGCCTGTGGACTTACATCGGACAAAAGACACAAGGAAAAACCGCAGTATAATTTGACGGATAAGTTGCTGCAATTACATCTCAGTAAAAGAACAAAGGTCCTCTGTCAGAGCAGAACATCATAAGAAAAAACTAAAATGAAATAGAGATATGACAGTCTCAACATTTGCAATAGTCAATCTCCATTTAATTTATCTCCCTAGCTCAGATTACACACTGACTCCACAGGTCAGGTTTAAGAAGTTTTTCACTTCAAACAGCAAAAACCTTAAAATCTGAAATATCTAAAGAGAAAATTGAGGCCATGTGCTCTCCATTAACACAAAGGTTCTGACGAAGGTCTTCATAACCAGGAGATCCCGTTTTCCAATCACGTTTTAATGGAGAGTGAGCAGGTAGAGCATTTCTCTGCCCCTAATATGAGCTTGCTGAAATAGGCAACTCGTATCACATCACATTACAAAGAGACTTTGAGGGCTGCCATTTGAATGCCGGCCTGCTTTTCCCCTCCGCAGCAGGAACCATCATCGCCTTTAGTACTTGAGCATGCAGCAGCAGACAACATCCACCTTATGCGTGTAGTCAAACAACCTGAAATTATGAGATTACAACCCCCAACACGTTAAGAGCATGTGCTGATCAGAGAAAACATAGTTGTTTCTGCAGAAGCGCCTAAGATATCCTGCGGGACACCACTGGGCTGTGTCTATATTTAGGTCACACTGCTGCTGTAGAAAAGAACAGCCACAGCTTTCACTAATGTGACTGAAGCAAGACTTTCAAACACATTTCATTCAAAGAGCTCTCTGGGAGCACGTTTGAGGCTGCCATTGCCCACAACACAGAGATGTCGGCACGAGCCTGGAGAGAACGGATTTAACACGACAGAATTAACAACTTTGGGGATGTGCTGAAATTTTGCATCAACATTTTCAGAAATACCCTTCACTGTATCTTTTGCAAAGAGGAAAACTTTACAAGGATATGTGCACGCACTTGGCTTCTGTTCTCTCTGCCAATCCCACAATGCAAAAGGATGAGAAAGAGCAGGGAGATCGTCAGCTCGTTTAGACATGACTCGACAAACTAAATACGAGCTACACAGCTGAATGACAGCGAGACAATGCCCATTACCAACACACACACGCCGCAAAGCCAAATGCATGCACAGCTGTCGCACCACATGCAGAAAACAAGGCCACAAGACCTGCACACTGATCAAAGACAAAGTTAAAGATAACAGAAAAGCTTAACAGTTTATTAAATCTCTGGGGCTGCTGCAAAAGATAACATAATTACTGCTGGAAACAGTATAAATTATCTCTGTAATTAAATGACCATCGGAAAACTGATGATGCTAGAATTTTTTTCTGATAGCATCACATTAAATTATTAACTATTGATCATTACTTCATATTTGCATATTTCATTTATTTACTTAATAATGACACTGACTACTTCTATAACATAATAGCCCTCAATACCCTTAAAAATGATAAAATTACGATTCAAAATTCAAAGTGGTCTGCTGAGTTTGAATAGAGAGAAACAGATGTTGACAAGCAAGAATTAAATCAAGCAGCAGCCGAGATGCACAGAGCAAATGAGTCTAATTAACTTGATTTGAAAATTAGATGGCTGAGCCAGTATTCAAATACAGTGAGTAAATAACTGATTGGTTAAAGTTGTATTCCTTAGGATTTTCATGATATTAAATCCATGTTTTTGATTCTTTTTATGGTGGAGTTTTTTTTTTTTTTTGCAACAGCAATGTATTTAGACTAATGTATTACATTCTCTATATGCATCTGCACTCTGTGTATAATAATATTCATTGTTAGTGGCAGAAAACAGCGTCTGGAAACAATAATTGCCTGTGATTGCAATATGAAATGTATGTATTTCACTCCTTTTGATTTTCTTCCAATTACACAACTCTGAAAATGTGTTGAGCAAACTCCTATTTAAAACATCTGCCAGTTCTCTTTTGTATGATTAATGTCAATCAATCAAACAGTCAGCTTTAAACACTTTAAACTTCTTAACAAGGTGAGGAGTGGTTTAAAGCCGCATTAACCACATTTTGGCCGCTTGGGATGAAACGCCACAACAAGCTGAATATTAAACATACTGTATATTCGACATATAATGGTGTTAAATGCCCTAAAACTTTCTGAAAGTCGAGGGAGATGTCATCAAATTGCTTGCTCCAGACCTGAAGCTATTCAGTTTCCTGTTCATAAGAGCAAGAAGAGCAGCAA
Organism: Seriola lalandi dorsalis; assembly: GCF_002814215.2. Classification (NCBI taxonomy): domain Eukaryota; kingdom Metazoa; phylum Chordata; class Actinopteri; order Carangiformes; family Carangidae; genus Seriola; species Seriola lalandi. The sequence goes on along the minus strand of NW_019525522.1, from coordinate 499,392 downwards.
ACGCTCACTACTGAGAAGCTGTGGGTACGGCATGTTTGCTTAAAAAATGACCTAAATTATTATTTAAGTATCAAAATAATTGCCCTGTATTTAGCTGTTGGAAACATGTCAGCAAAAAGGTGGCAATATACACATTCAGCACATAGAGAGTAATATTACCATTCATTTGGTGTCATGTCTTGATGTGATCTGATTAATGTAAGTCCAGTACTTACTCATTTTCCTCCATTATTCATATAAAAACACTGATTAGTGCAGCTTTAAGCCTGAAAACCTCTTTACAGATGAAAATGAAATCTTAAAAGTAAACACATGGTTTTAAGTGACATCGTGTATAAGCTGAGAATGAGAAGAGAAATTACCTTTAAAATGAGGGCACTGTGAATCTTCTTCAGGATGTCGTCCATCTCCAGCAGTTTGGGCTGGATGAGTGAACTGTGGGGTCCGCTGATATGACCAATGTGGTCCAGGCCTAAGTAGTGAAGGATCAGAATGTCCCAGTCATCCCTCTTGAGGGTGCTGTCCAAATGACGGGTCACATTGTTGTCGACCTGGATGGAAACAAGATACATTTACTGACACCCAGGATTTCAGCTGATAATCAGTTTGAAATTATTCAAAATCATCCCCTAGAGCAAATTAAAAACGAGCAGAAAGGAGCTTTACCCAAAGCTGCGATAGAGTCTGATGATTGTCTGATTATCACCAGGCAAATATTTCCTGGCAGATATTTACCGCCATCCAACATTTCAGGTAAAGGGCTTAAAAATCAGCACCAGCAATATGCTAGTATAAACAAGAGCAGATTGCATACAGTCCCACGGCGCATTTGTAGCTATGGCATAAAGAGCTAATTGATGAGCAGGTTTTTTTGTGTGATCTCAGCTCCGTGCCTTCCCGGTTGATCAGCTGCCTTCATCTCTGTAATGCAGATGACTTGGCCTCGTAGATAATGCAGCGACTGAATCTTTTCCAGGCATACATGTACAGCATATTACACAGAATAGATGCAAAGGCTTTACTGCATCATGTGAAGCCTTTGGTGTATGTATCGGGTGATGGTACAGTTTAATGTGCTTCGATCTACAGCAGCAGCAATCTATGAAAAGTTGAAGAACAATTGCATAAATTATATTGTTGTATGATGTAACTAAAATAAGTTGCATACAGGAAAATACTAACTTTGTTATTCACCCAAAGCACATGAGAGTTTTCTAACACATTATACAATTTATAGAACATTTACAAACCATTGTGTGTGAGGCAAACTGGTCACATTTATAGTACGAAACACACGAGCCTGAATGAATCAGCTCATGCTGCAAAACTATAAGTCTCAACATGTTTAGTTTTTATGTTTCATTTCAAAATGTTTGTACTGCAGCCATCAGGTGCTTCAATCCTTGACTGATATTACCATAAAAAACACATCACTCATATATTTCAGCTGTTTGCCTCAGACATACCTCAGTGTAGTCGGATACAAAGAAGGAGGTTGTGCCATCGTACTCCATGAAGTGTTTGGGGAAGAGGCGCACCCAGGTGTCATCTCCGTAGAAAACTATCCTCTTCCGTGCTGTTTTGGCCTGCCAAATGAGGTTGTCTTCCAGCAGTGCAGGAGAATTTAGGTTCATTACCACATCAATGAAGCCTGGGATACTGCCAGTGGTAAGAGCCTGGGGAGAGATATGTTTTTGTCATTGTCCTTTGAACAATAATTGTCTTTTAATGGTGTTATTCAACCTTACAGTTTCATCATATTAATCCAACTTATTAAGATTTGCGTTGCAGTACAGTGTTCAAAAGTTTTTAATAAATTGGTCATCTTCAAAACAAAATAAATCAAATCAATTAATCTTCCTTTTACGTGACTGGTGAGTGCATTGATCTAGCATCGAAAACCAGACTTATTCCCACGTCGCTGAACCGATCCTGCTGCCACGGACTGAAAGAATCCGGTAGAAAGATGATTTTTATGAAGTACCGTTTCTACTGATTTCATCATGGAATCCGCAATAAAACAACAATGGCCTCCATTTGACTGACAAGGAAACCACAGCCTATTTTGGAAGTCAGGAAAGAGCGTGGTGCATCGTTGAGGGGGGACTACAAAGGCCTTGTCTTCATGCACTGAAGGAGACATGAGATTGTAGATGCTGGCAGGAAACACTGTTATTTAAACCCCCGACGAGCTGCCCTGAGCAAAGCCTGAGATCCTGCGGGACGCTCAAAAATCCGGGCTAAGATCAGAGTTGACCGGCCTTTATTGTGTGAGGGACCAGGTGTTAGAGGAACCTGCCGAGGGAGCTGGGCTGGCAATTCAAAGTCGTCTTTGAAATCACTTCTTATAGCGCTATTTTATCCAGTTGATCATTGATGTATTTGTCCCCAGTTTGTCACTTCACTTCAGTGTATTTTGTTCATCTTATCAGATTTCATATATTAGAGTTTTTTTTTTGTTTATTTGTTTTTTGCTTACAAAACACTTTGCAGCAGTTTGTGCGTGGTTACTGTGTGAGCTCCACTTTAGTCGTTCTACGGCAACTCCGTGGCTACTTCACAGACACAAGAGACAAACAGCAATAAACTAAGGATATAACACCCCCACAATGAAGGGTGGAAAGGCTTTAAGAGCTGACAAGACATAAACCTTACTTTATTTTCTATCACATTTTCAGTATACCCAGGGCCATGATGTTTTTAATCAATTTGAGTCGTGATGTATGGGAATTAAATTTTCCTCTGCCAATTTCAAAGATTTGTGTCTCCTATTTATAAATGACAAAATAATAAACATACTCTATGACCAAGTAATGTCGTAAGTCTTTCTGTTTGGTCAGATGATTCACAGGTTTTAACAAAAACTTCTCCAGCTAAAAAGTCAAACTGAAATTTTGAGCCCCATCGAGTGATCTTTGTTCCTGAGCTCAATTATTTACCACTTCCTTCCCTGCCATTATTTTGCACCTGCCAGTGCAGATGCTTGTTTCAGGAGGAGATGGATGGTTCCTCGTCAAAAACTGTCTTCTCTTTCTGCCTCTTCAGTCTCACTAAGGTCTCCAGTCTGTTGAAAGAGATAGTCTGACTAACGAAACCAGTGGTTCGACCCCTTTTTAGCCAATGTGGTAGGAGACTTGAATAATAAATAGTAACAAATGAAAATAAAATAATAAAAATGGGGACGTGTGGAGATAAATCTACTGTAAAGATCATCTTGAAATAAACAAAAGCTCTGCCAAAAAAAAACAACAAACTTTGAAATCCTGCCCAAACTAATCAGTGACTCATCAGCTTACTAATTACAGGCCCACAGTATGTGCCGAGGCTTGCAATGTGCCACTGCTTAAATGTCAAATACAATATCAGTGGGGTATACAGACACTCTCTGGCACAGTGCTGAAAACTTGTCAAGGTGCCAAAACACTGACGGAAGGGGCTGTGACTTCAAGTCTTAGAGTCTGGCAAAAGATTTAACAGTTTCCTTTTCAGCTCTTGCCCTTGGTCGACTAGTGAGAGAAAGACTTTCTACAATTAACTTGAATCTGTCCTCAATCTTCTCAGGCCTTATTACCACATAATACCTATGGATGTGATACACCGCACCGAATATGCGCTAGATCTAGCGTGTCCATACTACCCAGGCAGATGCAAGCCTTTCAGACACCCACAGTGCGTTGCTGCTTCTGCTGCTGCTGCTGCTTCTTACTATGAACTGAATTCATTGTCCAAATCCAGCACCTCAGTAGTGTCCACTGACTGCTGTGCCGGTCTGAGAGTGCGGCTCAACTGGCCACATGTGAATACATGAGAACTGGGGAGGAAAACTAACTTCTTTTCTCTTCCTGTCATGGTTAGAAAACTCACTAAATTGGAATCATTGAATTTAGTGGGGAAGACCCCCGGGTAGAGTTTCCAGTGTAAAAACTGTGCATAAAAAAAACTATACACAGACAAGAAGCTGGATTCGAAAGCCTAACTGTGTAGCTTCAAACTCAGCTGTGCTGCATATCTGCATGGAGAGTGTAACTTTATCAGATACAGTAGAGGGAGCGTTGGGTCTGATATATGTGTGTAAATTAATGGCCAGGCCACAGAGAGATTATGATTTAGGTTAGTTGGCTGTGTCATACCAGTTAATTGGGTGCAATGCAGTGATAGTGGGCACTCAATGGCAGCTGGTCTGTACTGCCCCCTACTGGTGCATTACCAAACCTCAACGGTGTGATTGATAAATTTAATCTTAACACTGATGTTAATAAAGCTCTATGGATAACACAACTTCTAATTACAGTTGTGGTTAAACCGACCACTGCAGCTACTACAGACAGAGCAGTGTGTTGCCTCAGAGCATTGATCGTATGCTTGTTTCCGTTGACGCACCAGCTGCAGTGTGACAGCGTGCCAAAAACTTCAGCAATGTCCGCTGGGATTTCATTACAGTAGGCTGTTTTTATCTAGTTTCCATCAGTCCCTCATAAAATAAGTCTCACCTCTAGTTCAAGAATCAATTAGCACTCATTCAGTATTTTGTTTTGGAGAAGTTTGCCAACAGATGAGGAGGAATATAAAGCAGTGCAGTCACTACATTAAGGTGTTGTGCCTCAAATCTACAGTAGCTGACCCCCCCCAACAGGGCTTACAGATGCTCTCACCAGGCCTGCAAGTCAAACCTACAAGTTGACAGACGGCTGAGGAGGTGGCCTTTTCAGTTTCTCCTCCCCTCCTTGTCCTTACACTGTACTGTATATATCTGCTGTGACATAAACCCTTCATGCTTGTCCCCTCTTATCGATTTCCCTCTACACACCCCTGCGTTCCCTCGTCCTGTCAACAAAGCTCAAGGTTCAAATCCGGGGCTGTTTGTCCAAGCTGCTTTCAAACCATTTCCCCCCCATCATCACGACATCCTTCTTTAAACCCCTTGGATTAAGAAGGAACATCTGTCTCCCTGCAAGTCCGCCTCACTCCTGTTCGGCATCCGTCCTCCAGATCATCATTGACCTGCTCCATTTCACAACAATCAGCATCAGCTCTTCTGTGACAAGTGTGTTCAAGAAAGTGTTCCTCCTTCCATTTACTGACTGTTAACTAGTTTCTTTTGAAACACTTAAAGCCAATGTGCATTAAAACTCCACTATAAAATAAAATATAAAAATGATCGGATGGACAGAATATCAATCATATTATAAATTACAAATCAATACATTAATTGATAATTTAAAAAAACTGTAAGCCGCTCTCCCACATCGAACCACGGTCTGTAGGATCAGGCTTCAGAAAGCATTTCTTAAATACTGCTCCACCACAGTTGCTTCTCCTCTCACTCGTCCACTCTCTTTGACACTGTCAACCAACACATGCTCTCTGCCACCCTCTCTGACCTGAGGGTGACTGAGTCAGCACTACCTGTCTGACCACAGTTATCTGACATCACTGAGGAGGATTCTGTCCACACTGTGTATCTTCAGCAGCAGTTTGAGTTTTGGCTCCAATCTTTTCCTATCGTTACAACATCTTGACACTTCCCCGGTCCTCCCACCATTGCTAAATCATGAATGCTGCCTTTTATTCTGCCCTCTGACACCGAGACTGAATATTCTGCTTCACCTGACAGCTTCAGTTAAATTCCTTCCCACCACCAGCTCAGCACTACCCAGCGCCCATATGGACAAAACTGAGTTGCTCTTTTACCTCGAAAATAATTCCCTTTTGCAAAATCTCTCCAACACCACTGAAACAACACACTGACTCTTTCCCGGTCTGCCCACAATCTTGTGTGTGCTTCAGCGCTACCAACTGTCAGGCAAGGCGCACATGACATGACTGTAATTCCCTCCTGGCTCTGCTCCCAAAATATTTTCAACAGCATGACACATCATCCAAATGTGACAAAGCACCATGTTTTCACCCTTTCGAAATTCTGTCATGTAACCCAAAATGCTGTTATAGGCTGAAAAGTTAGCACCCATTTCAAAATGCTCCTCACATTTTCCATCTACATGATTATTCTGGGCTTGCAGGAATACTGCTGGGGCATATTTGACTCAGACATTTTCATCTCCTATGATGGGATGGATGAAATATTTTTGATAAAGCAATTAAAACATCTTTTTCTGCTTCACTCATTAAGTCAAGTTTTCCCAGAGCACAAGGAGCCAAATTCAAATTGCTGGCTCTGTCTCTCTAACAGCCCAAAACCCAAAGATATTTATAATGAAAGAATCGTTTAGCAACAACTATCAAACTCACACATATCAATGTATTGCAGGATAATAAAAAAAAATATATATATATATAAATATATATAAATATATAAATATATATATATATATATATATATATATATATAAATATATATATATATATATAAATATATATATATAAATATATATATATGTCCTAATAAAGACTACTCCGAGTCTTTATTAGGACAATAACGCAGGAAGTAGTGCAGTACGGATGGTGAGAAAAAGGAAAGTAACAAAGGAAGACAGACTGGTTGGTCGGAGGTTCATCCCACACCAAGATAATGACTCAAAACATTAAAAGAAAAGAAGACGGTGGCTTCACATGATAGACGACCAGCACAGTCTCCAAAAATTAAACCCCATGGAGCTGGTTTGGGATGAACCGGACAGAAGGTGGAAAAAAGCAAACTACAAGTGTAAGAATTTGTGGGAACTTCTGCAACAGTGTTGGGACAAACTTTCTGACTTTCTGTTTTCTGATTTCCATCAAATGAAGAATGTCACAAGTGTGTTTGGCTGCTGGATGAGTCAAAAAATTTAGATTCAATTCAGGTTTTAAGATTATGTGATTCCTTAAAAATATAAATAAAATCATTATTATTTGTTTTATACTTTAATTTTCAGAAACAACTGGAAAAATTTAAGTGCTTTAAAACTTTTGACCAGTAATGTATCTTAGTATAAAGTTTACGTGACCACTAACATTAATGCTACTCGTCATGCTATGGGCTTGGGTTGAGCTCCAGAAAGCATTTAGAAACTGACCAACACATTGTCGGCTTTCATCTTTTATGGACTTTGATGACAGTGAGAAAAATAAAGAATAAGATAATAGTAAGAATACCAGCCTGATCCTTTACAGAGTTTCATCATTACAGATTAAAGTGATGGTTTACAGGTTGTTTCAGAGGTGTATCTGATATTAAAGCCATTTAGTTTTGAATAAAAGTCATATTTAAAGATACATAACAAAATAACAATTCATACCTAAAAACAGAAAATGTGTATTTTGGAAAATAATTGGAGAAATGACTTTAGATCTGAAAGGCTGACTCACTACAGTAAATTAATTTGCAGCTTACCATAACCATCAGTACAAAACAAGTAATTCTAGACTCATGTGGAGAATGACTTGATGAGTGAGAACATCTGACAACAGTAACAACATCTACCTTGATCCTGGGCATGGTGACTGTTGGAGGTCTTGCCTTGGCCACAAAACTGTGCGATGAGCCTCTTTCCACCACATGTCTGGTGTAGGGCATGTACATGCGACCACTGGGTCCGAACACGAAGTCCTCCCGGAGCGCATCCACGAGCATTATCACCACCCTTTTAAAAAGGGGTTGGGGGAGGCGAGAGGAATTGGGAGAGCTCCCTGCAATTCAAGCAAACATCGTATGAGTTTTAACAGTCTCCAGTCGACAGTGCAGAGCTGATGCTCGCACATACACCGAGGTCAGTCTGAGCCAGACCTGAACTCACCTGACAGCGGCTCCGCGGGCAGATCTGACAGCTTGCTCTTGGATGAGAGGGAAGACTTGACAGGTACAGGAAAAAATCCCCGCAGGAAGAGGGCAATGCCAAACACTTCAAATATTAAGATAAACGAGGCAAAAACAGACGAGCGGACTTTCATCTTGCTAGCTGACGGACACTTTAAGGAACGAGTAAGTTAGTAAGATGACTTGCTAGCTAGGAACAGTTTACCTCCACATAGGAGAAGACAGAAAGCTATGGCGTCCCATTTCAGATGGACGTACTGTGAAACAACATATTTCAAAACCAGGTGTCTCTGTATTTAATTAACTTAGCATTTATGTTATATATTTGTGGCTGTAATTGAGAGCAAAAACACTAATACCAGGTAGCGCTGTAGCCAATCATTGCCACTTCCGCCTTGATAGCATGAAACTACGGGTAATACGTAGAACCAAACCACACCAATACGCCGCCGCCGC
>NW_019525522.1:458379-491140 GCF_002814215.2 Seriola lalandi dorsalis | reverse complement strand
ACATCTACTGCTGTCATGAGTACACGTAAACGCTTGTTAACAACATTAAAGAATCATAACTGGTGTGATAAAAACGGAACAATAATAGCTGCTGTTGTGTTCTCTTCTAGCAGGCTGTCCAATGACAGTGGTTAACACTCTTGTATAGGTGCCATGTGTGCACAGAAAAATAAAAAACATAATAAAAAAACAAAATATATAAAAATATAAATAAAAATAGATAGATAAAATATTTTTGAAGTGTATATGGAAATTAAAAAATATAAATGATTAAAAAAGTGACAGGATAATTAAAAGAAATAAAAATCAGCATGAAATATCTGTGATTAAAATACAATAGAATGGTTTACAACTCAGTCAAATTTTATAACCACTCAGATCTAACCATTGATGATACAGGTGGAATCCATCAATCAATTAAATCTGGTGATCTTGATTTTAAATCTTGGTGCAGTTTCATCATCATCTGTGTGGGGCATATATTATTTAGTTAGGTCTGACATTGATATCAGCTTTAAAATGTAGTGAAGAGGTGTGCTATCCTCTACTGCAGGGCTTTATAATTAGTAAAGAGGTCTAGTTCTCTTACAAAATTTATCCTGTGATATAACATCTGCAGCAGTGCTGGGTTTCTAGAATATTTTACATGAAAGACAATTTATTATCAACCCGATGTCAACTGTCCCAGGATGACAGCTGTACAATGTGAGAGCCTAAAGTGTAAGATATAAGAATGATCATCTTTTGTTCTTTTCTTCTTGCAATAAGGTAAATAAGAGCCAGTTTATAACAGATCCCAGAAACCCCTTTTATATATCCTTAGGAAACCAAATTTACCATTAATACCACCTGTAATGGACCAAATGACTGTAATATGTGAAGGAACCGGATACAATTAAAAGTATAAAATGTTTCCCTTAAATATATTAAAAAAAGTGTAGCTAAATTTATCACTTACTTACTAACCTTTTGTAAACCCAAGGCTGAATTATGAAAACAAGTTGAGTCACATTTGAAAGTTCAAAAATATCCTGAAATGTCAAAACATCAAAAATAGCTGTAAATATGCCTGGAGGAAAATATCAAGTGCCTGATGGTGTTGCATTTTGGGAACTTGTATAAGTCATTGCAAAATATGTTCCACATTATTATATATAATATTAGAACTATGTTTGCATTTCATGGTATTGAGCATGGTGACTTGACTCAGTAATCAATGTAATTACTTACACTTGAGCGTTTCATATCCACAACGAAAAGGTTTATAATCCTAAACATTTAACTGAGTCTCTGCACGTTCTTTCTTCAGTGCTTGAGTTCGGTGCACGCTGCTGAAGTTCAACTTGTCTCCCTCCCTGAGTCCTTAAATCAGATTTGCTTTAATTTTCCAGTTGCAAAGGGCAGCACACAGGGACAATGAGATATTTTCATCAAGCAACTCCAACTGCTGAGCAGAGGATAAGTGGTCTGTCTAGAGTTTTATATGATTTAAACCTGACATTTATTGGGCCTGAGGCTGATGAGGTCTGATTGGAAATTAGCTCAGGGTGGAATTGACTTCCACACAGCTCTGTTGTGTGTTTAAGCTGCTGCTGCCATCTACTGGGAAAACTTTGTAAAGGACAGACGAACACTTGGAAACACCACCAGATATTTGCATGTTAATCCTGTTTTCTCTCTGGTATCTTTGTATCTTTCAAAGGTCAGAGTCAGCAACCCGTGAGGAGCTAGCAGGGATTAAAGGACAGGACCACAGTGTTTCAAATCTGTCTTAAAACAATATTCACATGTCCATATGTATGCTGAAAGTGTTATTGGTTGTTGTAATCCTTTTCACTGTCTATACTGGCCTCGACGAGATAAGATGATTTGTATGTTTGTGATGGCCGACCAAATCCACAATCCTCATTCTGTGTGAAAACACATTCTTCACTAATGTTCAGATGAAGCTAAGCTATTTGGCTATTATCATATCCAATTGGTATCTTCCAAAGAGTCTTTTTTGGCACCAAATTCCCACTTCTTGTTGCCACTCCTCTGCTGTGCCTCAGTGCTGTACTGAAAACACTCAAGACTACTGAAGCCTCATATTCACTTTGGTTATGTAAGTATACTACTAACTTTGTTCCATGTATGTAATCCTGAACATTTGATAGCTGGCACTTTAAAGTGAATACCTCTTGGGTTTTTGGAGTGTTGGCCACACAAAACAAGTAAGTTTCTTTCTTGACTAGTTTTTCAGCCTTTGACTAATCAAAGTATATATACAGTTCTTATGTATATGTGTATAACATGCAGTGTGCACTGTGAACTTAAAGGCAACATGATGCCCAAAATGCAGCTCATTTGAGTGATATATAATGTTTTGGATATAAAATGAAAGTTAACATTCTTTAGTTAAATACCTAATAACCTCTGTTTGTGCAGACTGCCAGCACCTCAGACTTGACACACTGTTAAAAAACAACTGTTCCACTGAATGTAAAAGAAAAGTTGAATCAACAACCTGGAGAAGCCTCTTGGATGAGAGGTGAAACGTTTTTAAGTGGCTACTTGGATGACTGAGAATCTTCACAGACATTTCATTGGATGATTGATGGAAATTACCCCCATGAACAGAAGTATTAATAAAACCAATAATTGGTGATAAATGAATGAATGGTTTTTGATGCTTTTGTAAAATTTTGAACAACATGGAATTCTTCTCCTGGCAAATTATCCGTTAAATGTCAGAGAGAGAGGAAGTGATGACACAGACATATCAGGACCAATGACAGCTTTATTCAGTAAGGCCTTTCACAAACAAAGACCTGTTCTATAGAATAATAATATCATTACATAATAAGATACTAATAGTATTGCAGTCTATTTTTCTTTTCTCTTCAGAACATTAATGAAGGCGTCTTTGGGAACTTCCACGTTGCCGATACGCCTCATCTTCTTTTTGCCCTCTGCCTGTCTCTTCAGCAGCTTCATCTTACGTGTTATGTCACCTCCGTACTACCAAGGAAAAAAAAAACAAAACATAATTATTCACAATTTGCAGTCCATTTGTAGATTCAACAATTTTTTCAAATTAGGAAAAATCTTTACTTACACATTTAGCGAGAACATTCTTTCTGAACGCCTTTATTCTGAAAGAGGCAAACACCGTCATTTCACAATTTTATAAGGCAATTTAATCCATTTAGCACATTTCATACACAAAGACAATTCAAAAGTGTGTTATGTACGGTTTTGCACCCCATACCACTCTAACAAAGGTCATTCCAGATGTTGTACTTACGTCTCCCTTGCGATGATCTTACTTCCGATAGCTGCCTGTACAGCTATCTCAAACATCTGCCTCGGTATGGAGTCTTTGAGTCGCTCACACATGGCTTTCCCTGAAGGGTATGCACGTTCTCTGAAATGAAAACACACCAATCAGAACCCAAAACATCTGTTGAACTCCCCTGTTCTCTGCTGCCAACAAGGACTAAAAGAGTGCAATCCATAAAATCAGATATTAGATTAAACCTGCTGTACTCACCACGTCACTTCAACAGTAAAACATGTGTTATCCCCCACAGATGCAGGTACCCCTTTGGGCAACAACAAGCTAAATCTTATGTCCAAGTTTAATTAAAACGTGGCTGGAGTCGGAGCAGTTATTACCTGCCGTTTTCAGTTTCCCCATCAGACAAATCAGTGTAAAATTAAGAAAAGAGCAGAATGCCAAAACATATCATTCTTTCCAGTTACATCAAAATCAGACCAGGGGTTCCCCACATTTCACCATGTTAGGGATAAAAATCCTCAAGTGAAAATTATGAAGAATAATAATAGTGTAAGGGATAATTTAAGTGGAAAATGTTTCTATCTGTTCAGGCCATAAAACGGCCACAGTTTCCGTAGAGACAGTCCTGTGCAGGTTAAAAGAATAGTGTGACATTTTTTGAAATACACTTATTCATTTTCTTGATGAGAGTTCAGTGAGAAGATGGAGACCAATGTTTGTTCGTTAAGTATAAAGCTACAGTTACAAGACTAGCTAGACTGAACGCTAAACCAGAAAGCATAAAATACCTTATATTAACTCACTGCATCTTGTGTCAAACAAACACAAACATACAGTGTAAAAGTGAAAAACAATTTGAGGAAGTAATGTGAAGTAACTATTTGTTTACGACCAACAGCTGGGCCAGAGACATAACTCCCCATAAAAGCATTTTACATTTCTGTTAGTGTGTGGATTAAACAAGCAGAATATAATGTGTCAATATGTGAGCTTTAGAGGTGTTGGGAGGGGTATTTTTAAACGTTGGAGAGAGCTGTCATATAGTAAATGGACTGCACTTATATAAGCTGGTGCTTTTCTACTATCACTTCTACCACTATTTTCACCAATTCACGCACACGTTCATACAGCAGTTTCTCTATGTATTCAGTGTTTTTGTATCACACACACAGTCACACACTGATTATACATCTGGGGAAATTTGAGGTTCAGTATCATGCCTGCGGAAACTTCAACATGTGGACTGGAGGAGCTGGGGATCGAACCACCGACTTTCCCTGACAAACCTGGTCTACCTCCTGAGCCACAGCCGCCCTCATACTGTAAGGTACTGAGACATAAAAGTCTCCACATCTAACAGATGGATATGGGTCCTCCGCTCGACAGCGCACCCTTGCCTCACTTTGGTCCAGTCACGTACCATAAATTTCAGTCACTCCTGTAAATGATATTCTGCTCCGTGATTGGTGCTTTGCCCTTAAAGAATAACAGACCGACTCCATGCTCTGCTCTGCTCCCAGGCTCACAGTATAAATGGCCAGAGTGTAGCTACTGTAGGTAAAGCGTGGCGCCCTTCAATTACCAAGGCCTGAACTGGCTCCTGTCCTGGCTCCGATAGTAAGTACATTAAATACAGATCTGCTGTGCGTCATCACTTTTCGCCTGTGAAGTTACTCTATTGTCCTTGTCATAAATGGAGTGAAGTCCTTGTCCAGTGTGTAAAGTCACCGTAACAGATAATGTTAACACAGACTGCCAAGAAGCCATATTTAATGTTATCCTGGGTGTTGAATACATTTCATGCTCCATAGGCTCAGTAGAATTACTCTGGTGATTCAGGACCATAAAGCCTTGCAATTATGTAAACTCATATAAAACCTTCAATTTCTTCTTTGTGACAGCAACGATAATAATTAAGCTGTGGGACACGGGTGTGAATGGGACAATAAGAAGATGCTTTCAAGCAGCAACAGTCTCATAACTTGTGAGGAACAAAAAGGATATTTTTATTTACTCACTGTTTTTGATGGAACTAACCTGTGTACGATTGTGGTGAGTTCTTCCACCGGCCGCCCATTCAGCAGAATGTCCATCTTTATCAAATCAGCTGCCTGGTAGCCTGCATTCTCGTAATCAAAGCTACAGTACGGAAGATAAAATCAAAATCATGGTCAGCTGAATGCATGGAATAAGTTCACACTGTCAAAGCCCTTCATCTAAATAAGACTCAGGGGAAGGTACAATACAGAAGAGAAGAGTAACTAAGGGAAAGGAGGGAAAAGATCTCTTGGCTTTGTGCTTGTTTTTATATCAATTTTTTTCCTAATAATTACTTTTATCCACTGATACAAGACCTTAATAAATTTACCAAATATACCAAATACAAGTTGGAAATCTACTTTAAAGATGCTATTTTGGCTCTTTCAACTATGTGTATGCAACTAAATTCTTTATACTGGGATTTCACCGACTCTTTTGTAGAGAAACTCATAAGACATTACTAACTAACTTATATACTCAAATATTGCTTAGAAATATACGTACAAAGAAGTTGGACTATGCAAAAGCAACCCCTGGAAATCCACACCGTATGTATTCACACGGTTTTTGCTTAGTTTTACCTTGCATATCCAGATGACAGCGATTTGAGGAGGTCATAGAAATCCACAACAACTTCATTTAACGGGAAGAGATACTTCATCATGACGCGCTGGTCGTCTATGTACACCATGTTCTTCTGGATAGCTCTGCGATTCTTTAAGAACACAGACAATCAGCAAAATACAGTCACTTTATTCTTTTACAAAAGGAGATTTTTTTTTTTTTGCTTCCTTTTGTTTACAAGTAGTTAGGTTTTTTTTTTTTTTCTCTTCAGCTCCAGACCAATTTTCCAAAGCGTTAAAAGCATGGATGCACTCTAATATCTCCTGTCAAACTCCATTTTCCAACAGGCTTGAGAATCAGGCCAACTCGCCTGTGAGTATTCAGAGACATTATCCCTCTCTGACTGAAAAGAAAAAAAGAAGTCTGCACTTTAAATAAGATGTTTACAAGGCAGACGCACATGATAGAGGAACATAAGCAAATGAAAAAACAGTACAGACACTTTTTCATTGATGTCATTTCCCTTTTCTTCTTACTAAGCAGAGCGCCATGATCTTGCCGGTGTAAGTGTCTGGAGCCAGAATGGTCCCGAGCACCATGGGCTCCATGTACTCCGACACAACCGACCTGTCTGGGAAGTGGGCAGGGTTCACGATGGTTATCTCCTCACTGCCGTGTTCCTGTGAGGAGAACCAACGTGAATTAAACCTGCAAATAAAACTAGTAAACCTCTTCACAAAAGCACACACAATTTGTAGCCATCCTCCAACCAATTACTATGTTTTGAGTATGAAACATTTACACCCTGCAGGCTGAAGAGGAAGTCTGAACTAAAATCTTTTATATTCACAGAACACATTGCTTCATTGCAGTACATGCACTGTATACCATTACTACTCTCACAAGACTGAGGAATAACACATCTTCATAATTTGTCAAAAAATAATAATAAAATCCTGACTTATAGCAACCAGCTGTCACTGAGATGAGAAAAAATGTGTTGTTGATTCCAAAGAAACTACATACATACATTACGTTTTCAAACTGGCTGTGATTTTGCCTTCGCTACAGAAAATTCTGATTGTCCTCTTCTCATCAAGTGCCTCCCATATGTCATTTCACAGGAGGGCAAAGGCAGCGACACCAGAGGGCCTCCGTTTATCATCAATTTCCAAGGCGGTTGAAACTTTTTTGCTGAAATTACAGCACAAGCCAGGCCCCCTCTGTGAGGCCGGAGAATATACGAGCAGGAAACGGCTCTTACCTTGATGAGCTTGGCTGATGAGAGGACAGCCTTGTAGGGCACGGTGGGCGCTGTTACTATAACGGAGGCATTGTATTCCTGCTCCAGCCTCTGATTGAACACCTCCATATGGAGAAGACCCAGGAAGCCAAGTCTGCAGGGGGATGGGAAGGTCCACAGGTTCACCCAAGATGTATAATTGATATTCATGCTTTCTAATTACAAAAGAGTCTCTTTGGAAAGAGTTCAAGAGTGAGTAAGACTTATTGCTATCGAAGTGCAGTAATGTATTTGCAAATGATCTAAATCACTGCCGCTAACAGAATCAAATGTAGATCATCTGGACCGATAATATGACCTGTGATGATGCATAAACTCTCACTTGGCTGTCCATTTTGGCATCATCACTATGTCCAAAAGAAAGTTGATATTTAGCAATACATCATGTCAGATGTTGTCCAAGTTTATGTAGAAACTTCTCCTAAACCCCCTACTTTTTAACAAACTTTTCTGCAACAACAAATAACTTGAAAACATACAAACATAGTGATGTCTGAAAAGGGTCTTGACCTCTGTGGTTGCACTGCTCTTAAACATCCGTGTCTTTGTTCTGATTTGCTGGTACAGTATATGCGGTACAATCCCCACTCCTCAGGCTGGGGATTGTAAAGCTACTTTTTATTCTAATGCATAACGTCCCCACCTCCAGCCTGCCCCCAGGGCCAGACTGCTGTCTCTCTGCACTGTGACACTGGAGTCATTCAGGGTCAGCCTCTCAATGGCACTGCGAAGGCCTGGATATTCTGACTGGTCCATCGGATACATGCCTGAGGGACAGGGGGAAAAAAAGGCAGAGTGCACATCATCAGCAAAAGACTCTTTTCATTTGGAAAGCACTGGCTGTACTTTACTGTACCAGCTACTCAAACACAACATGCACCGAAGGGGTTTTATGTATGTTGACGTGTGTGTGTGTGTGTGTGTGTGTGTGTGTGTGTGTGTGTGTGTGTGTATGTGTGAAGCAGTTGCTGAAAGGAGAGCAGTTCTTACCAGCAAAGACCATGGCTTTAGCAGGTTTAAACCCTGGCAGAGCCTTCACTGGCTGCTCCTGGAGGTACAGTGTGTCACCAATCTGGGCCTCCTTCACATCTTTCATCCCTGCTATTATGTAGCCCACCTGGCCTGCAAACCTACACAACAACAACAACAACAACAACAACAACAACAACATCTCAGAGAGTCACACTAACACAATGTAAACAAGCATCTCATTGGACAGATGGACAAATGTTCACAGGATTCCAGTGTTTATCTACTGTGTTGACCAGAGTGTATGTAGATATCGGGTAGGCTGGTTTATTAAGGCTGCACTGACAATGTCAGACAATTTTTTAAGCTATGTATTACATTACAGATTTTTTTTATTTTATCCTATTTTATTTTATTTATATATTTATATATATATATTTATTCATTTATTTATTTATTTATTGTCTCAAAAATCATTAAACGTAGTATATATGTAAAAGATGTATCCCAATTATGGCTGACTGAGGCTCATTTTAATTATTGAGTAGCCAGCTGATTATATTCTTGATTAATCAATTAATTGTTTGGTCCATAAAATTTCAGAAAAGGGTGAAATTTCCTGACGTCCAAACTGATGTCATCAAATAGTTTCTTTTAACCAACATTTCAAAACCTGCACATATTCAGGTTATTATCACATAAGACTAAAAATTCAGCAAATCCTGACAGTGTAGAGGCTGGAACCAGCAGATGTTTGGCATTTTTGCTTAAAAAATGACCAAAACAATGAATTACTCAATTGATTAATTGATTAATCATTTCAGCTTTAATCCCAATATCAGCTCCATTGGATGAAATACCAAATGTATGACGTGAGAACAGGAATAATGCCACGTACAGCTTCTGTGTCGGGTGCTCATCTGGTCGGAGAAGCCCCAGCTCGTTGACCTCGTAGGTTTTGGCGAGATGCGCCGACATGATTTTGTCCCCTTTTCTGACCTGACCTCCGAACACGGCGATGTTGGCCACCACTCCTCTGTAGTGGTCGAAATTGGAGTCAAACACCAGGGCTTTGAATGGGTCATTGATGCTTGCCACGGGCCTGAGAATAAGTATGAAAAAAAGAAAGGGCTTCAGTTTTTTTTTTTTTTTATGTCAATCATGTTTCCTACGAGAAATGAAACCACCTGAGCTTTCTTACGGTGGAATCCTGTTCACGACCGCTTCGAGAACCATTTCAACGTTTGTTCCCTGTTTAGCTGAGATCTGAAAGACATGAGATCATAAATTTAGACACATTCCTGAAAAATATACAGCTTCTATGGAACTTACATTATGCTCCACTCACCCGGATGCACTCTTCACGAGGGATATCAAACACCTTTTCAATCTGTGACTCCACCCTCTCTGGATCTGCATTCTTCAAATCAATCTGAGGGAGAAAGTGTCAGAACAGAATCATCCACCACGGAGCATTCAAGCAGAAAAATAACACGTGTTTACACTAAACACTGGCTGGTCTGAATGTACCTTGTTGATGACAGGGATGATTGTCAGCTGAGCTTCGAAAGCCAGGTAGAAGTTAGCCACCGTTTGCGCTTGAATCCCCTTCACATGACAGCAAAACATTAACGACTAAATCACGTGCAGCAAGTTCAACCACAGTAATTCACAAAGAAGGTCAAGTTTTCTACCTGATTAGCATCAACAATCAACAGGACACCTTGGCACGCAGAAATGGATCGAGACACCTCATAACTGAAGTCAACGTGACCCTGGAGAGAGGGTAAAGTAAAGGTTACAAAATGTAAACAAATCTATTTGACATAAGATGGGCATGTAAAAAAACCCACCCATTTTCTGGCATGGCTTATATTATGGTAATTCAACTATCTGCTTTGGACTGCCTTCATGGATCACAGGGAGATTTTGAAATGTATAAAGTAAAAAAAATCGATCTGTCTAGCCCACTGCCTCAAGATGACGACTTGCAGCTTCAAATCAAATTGTGAAACACACTTTCCATGTCACATTTTTCCACCTTCTTCGTACCAACGTCCCACCCAGCAGAGGACTTACCGGTGTGTCGATGAGGTTCAGTAGGTACTGCTCTCCCTCGTGGCTGTAAAACAACGAGGCTGTCTGGGCCTTCACGGTGATGCCCCTCTCTCGCTCCACCTGAAGCTTGTCCAGAACCTGCTTGTTCTTCTCAGTCTTTGCTATGGCACCTGTGTGAGTGAGGTGGATATTAACATTTTGATCATGAAGTAATCCAACAAACAGTCTCAAATTGACTCTTTAGACACTGTTCTGTTTAAGATGATGAAAGCTCTTTAGGATTCACTTTAAATTTCATCTCTGTGGTGTGAGCGGACGTACCAGTCATCTCCAGCAGCCTGTCAGCCAAAGTGCTTTTTCCATGGTCAATATGGGCAATGATGCAAAAATTCCTGATTCTCTCCACAGGGAACTTGGACAGGTCAATGGTCCCCTTCAGAATAAACGGAGAAGTCACTCAAAACAGCTGAATTGTTACAGTCACCCACCTTTA
Source organism: Seriola lalandi dorsalis (assembly GCF_002814215.2). Taxonomy (NCBI): domain Eukaryota; kingdom Metazoa; phylum Chordata; class Actinopteri; order Carangiformes; family Carangidae; genus Seriola; species Seriola lalandi. The sequence goes on along the minus strand of NW_019525522.1, from coordinate 480,433 downwards.
TGTTGTTAGATCGATTACTATGTCTATTTCTAATTGGTTAGTCCAGTAAAACCTATATGTGAAGGGGCTTTTCCCCTGAATCAAGCATTTTGAGAATTGTATGAAATTATATAGAATTTTAAATAAGAAACAAATCACACACATGGGCAATGATGAGATGCAGTTAATTACTGTATTACCTGTTTGTCTGTTTGTGTGCTGACCATCCTGAAGCCGCTGGAGAAAACAGGCAGCCCTTTCATCCAGCGGTGTCTCAACACTGTGCAGGTCATGCTATAGTTGTGTATTTTCCTTCTGTACAGTTTGAACTGTACGACACGTCTTAACAGGGGAGAGACTAGAGAGACCGACATGTTTTCGTTGAGCTAGTAGCCTGACAGCAGCATGATAAGGAAGGTAAATAAACGTCAGCTAGCGTTAGCTAACTGTGGATACAGCTCAGTGTGGGCTACAGTCACAGAGGCGGACCGCCGGTGAACTGTACCAGCGATTAAATAAATAGTAATAATACATGAACCTTTAAAGTAAATACTCCTGTAATAACCCCGGTGCATGAGCTCCTAGAGTGCTGACATTTTGGGTGACAGTTCACCGGCAAAGACTTGTGGGAAATGTTGTTTATTTTCAGATCAAAGATGATGACATGAAACAAGATGACTTTCTACAATGACTTCCGTTTGGTTTGTTTGTTTTTTATTCCAGGCAGAGCCCAGCAGGGTTTAGGAGTTAAAGGCGAACAAATCGTCAGTTCTGTCCTCCTAGATGTTTCCTTACTAACACTGATACACTTTAATGTATCCAGTCTGTGTCGTGAGCTTTGCAAAACTCACTGTGCTGCTCTCTTTCTTTTTTTCCCCGTCATTTTGAAAATACCAATAAGGCTAGACAGTGCAGCAGGCTATGTGTACTGATAGTGTGTAGTGTAGTAGGTTATTTAATCAGTTTGAAGTCACTCCTTTAAGGGACGAAAGATAAAATCATAATAAACAGAAATCAGCGTTTGAAAGCATCAAGGGGAGATTTATATATTGTTATACTTTTATCTTTGGGAATGTTTACACAGGCGGAAGTCCCGCCTACTCAATCCCTCTGATGAAGGATAAAAATGGATATCAGTTGCTATGACAACGAAGCTGCCTCTCGCATAAGAATAGATTCCTGCTTCTCTTCTTTGTGCAACCAGAGATAATAATGAGCCTCTATTAGCCCTGTCATGTAATCATCTTTTGTACATTTGAGACTTTTGCACTGAGGATTGCCTTTCATTCAAAGAGCTCAGCATCTGTTTTTCTTGCAGACAATACAAGCCAGTTTTTACAAAAACCTCACCGATCATTGGACAACACTCGGCCTACCTGTTAGACATTAACAGTTTCTCAATAACTCTCAGCTTCCTCTGCACTATAAAGGTTTTTACCATTGTTCCCATTGGTTTGTTTAATATGATTCAAATTATGATTAAACTATATTATATTACATTATACGAATTATACATTATAGTATACAATGAGAAAATAACGTAAAGGAATAGTGATAAAAATTACTGAGTCTGAAAACCCTGAAATTTTGGTGTCAAACAATATTTGTCACTTCAAGTTAGCATCTCGGCTCAGCTGAACAAAAAACTAATAGGGTAAGAAGCCAGTTGTATAGAGAAGTCTTTAAGGGATCAGGAAATGTCTTGCAGCTTGTGGGTTTTTTCAAACTTTGGCTAATCTTACAGAAAAATATTTGGATAGCCCTGTGACTCAAATTCAATCACCAAAGCAAAAGTCTCAAATGTACAAACAATGTTTATTTAGAGGCACAAACTGGGGAGATGTATTATGCGATGTGTAATGTGTAAATTACTTAACAGTAATATGTAGTATTATAATTAAACAAATCTGTGTTAGCCTGACATGTTAGCACTCCAGAGTCAATATGTGAAACGTTTGAGACTCATTTCTGTGTCCCTATGTTCACTTCCGTGGGGTCTCCACTATGAAGGGCGTTTCCTCCTTTACTTCCTCTCTTTTGCTGTTGTACTTCATGGGAGAGGTAAGCGACATCATGATCAGAGAAATGTTTTAGTCATGTTTCTGTTAAATCACATTCAAGAGTTTAATTGATAGCTTAAACTTATTGTATACAGTAATTTAATTTGTATAGGGGCTAAGTTACATGATCACAATTAACTAGAGGATTTTGCTATTTACCTTTTTTGTCAGAGAATAAATGGAGAATAAATCCCCTCCAATGATATCCTGCTCTTGGTCTCTTCATCAAAACACAATGCACATGACACTAACCGGTTACACCAAGAGTTACGTTTGAACTTTTAAAGCTACAGTAAAATCAATAACTAAAAAAGTTCTTGCCTTTTGTCATTAAAAAATTGGTTCACCGTGTCACTGGTGTCTCTGTACTTAAGACACTCAGTTCTGAACAGTTGTGAATTGTTCTGTCACAGAAATCTCCAAACATAGATTACTGCTCTTCCCATGAAGTCTCAACCTAAACATCCTTAAAATGTAGGACATTTGTCTCTACCCTCTGAAGCGTCCCATTGGAGCATTTCCTGAGTTAGAGCCCCGAGGGGATAAATAATCTATCTATCTATCTATCTATCTATCTATCTATCTATCTATCTATCTATCTATCTATCTGTCTATCTATCTATCTGTCTATCTATCTATCTATCTATCTGTCTATCTGTCTATCTATCTATCTGTCTATCTGTCTATCTATCTATGTGTCTATCTATCTGTCTATCTATCTATCTATGGTGGCAGGAGATATGCTACAGATAAACTGTTGATGATGTGACTGAAGTTTAGGAAAAGATAATTGTTTACGGTACTTTGTTAAGGTTAGAGGACCTTTATCGTCATGGTTACAATAGTAAAGATGTGGTTAAGGATATACAACGATTGTAGTTAAAATGAACAACATTCACTTGGAAACTAGAAACAAACAGCACCCTCCTGTGCTGAAGTCCTATGTTTTTTGACCTATCCATTGAGTCTGGGTCGTTGTGTTGTATGTTTTTATTTTTGGGAGGACAGTTTCACTGTTCCCTGGTAATCTCTATCACAAAATGTTTACTTTGCATAGCAGGAAAAACACAAGTGTAACTAATAACATTGGTAAGGACTGTGTTCCACTAACAGACTCAGTCGGCCAACTGGAATGCCGCCCTCGTTAAACTTGTGCTTTTCCTGCTATGGCGTCAAAATGTGTGTCGTAACGTATTTTGACATGTCATTAGCTATGTAGACTTGAGAGAACGACCCTCGTCGACCTCCCTGGGCATTCAACTATCCATGCAGCAGTACACTGAGCAGGGTCAGCTGTGCACTGAGGAGATAGCGCTCAGAGAAAAGGAGACCTCACACTGGGGTCTGTGCAGAGCTTGAGTGGTGGAAAGATCAGGCTGGAAAATGAGACTTCAGCGAGCTTTGCATTACAGCTCAGTGCCACGGGGCTTTTCTGTGGGTTTTACCAACACACTTGTAATGATAGTCTCTGGCATCATAGGAGCACTGGTTGAGAGCATCCTCTCCTGCTTCACTCATGGTCTCACGATCTGACTGGGCTGTTGTAAATTGTGAGTTATATATCTTGAAACATCCAGCTCTTGGAACCAAAGCTGTTCTTGAAGATATAATATCATGCCTTCAGTTGCCTTCTATCAAACGTATATGTAAAGAAAGTCTGAAAAAAGCCTAAAAATATTTATAAAAATGCTGTTTATTCATGTATTTATTTATGTATTTTTGGCCATTTCTCCTTGACCCTAGAATTCATGACCTTGAATGGTTATCTGGTGCTATGGTCTCATAACAATAAGTTTATTAGGGGACAAAATCCTTCTCAGTGTAAGGCCAGCTCCCATGTTTTTTGTCTGGCATTTTGTCTTGGTTATATTTAAAATTTGCTCATATATTACTGTCAAAAAGTGGCAGATACCAATTAAACTCAAACAAATGTCATGGACAGAATTAAAAAAAAAAAAAAAAGATACAGTAAAAGAAAGTAAAAGAAAAAGAAACTTCATTTCAAATCATTCCCCAACACTGTAGGCTCAAAGACAGTCATGTTTCAATAGCTTCCCTGGGTATTTTCTTTAAAGTGACACAACAGAGCCTGACCAATACACCAGAAATAGGGTACAGAAACACCAAATCGTCTGCCAGTGCTTTTTTATCTGTCAGAAAGATTAATTTAGATTTCAGTTGTAAAATGTCCCACTCCTTAAAAATAATTTAAGGGAACCATATTTGTGTTATACATCCAAAGACATCATAAAAACTAGATATAAAGAATTGAAACGATATGTGTTTTATTAGAAACTGTGCACTGAATCAAGCATCCACCTCGTGAACAATCATTTTATCTGGAATGTATAAGAGTTTATCAGGATGTTGGAGAAAAAAATTGAATTTAAAATAAGTAAATCCAACAACATAATTTGTAAAAAATAAATGAAAATCCTAGATTTCAACGTCATGCAAAGTTTGATTCACCAATCAAATTAAGTTAAAATTAAGTTGAAATACTCATGTGAAGCAAAATCATATCACTTCATGAAAAAAAGGTCACACAGTAGAGTCCTCTATATGGCTACTGATATGGGGCTGATCATGATTTGTCTTGTCAATATAAAGTGAACATGGCAGAGATTGTGAAAGAGCAACCCCATCTTCTACAAAATAGGTTCATACAATACTTTTTTGCTTTGCCTCTTATGTTTGAGTTGTATTTAACCAACTACACAATCTTCCCTAAACTCAACTGAGCGCTTTGATGATTTTTGTTACCACTGTACCTCATGCTCAGGAAGTACAATCATCAGTTGTCCCTGTCATTTTGTTATTTATGAGGACTGTATATGGCTTTTGAGTTAGTCCAAAGTTTTAGCAGCAATCAGTCTGCATATGAATATGAGATGAAACTACAAATCTATGATCATTTCACGATAGAAAATATTAATTTGCTCCAAAATCCTGACTGTATCCTTTCACTTTAGGCCTGTTACACAAAAGATTTTTCTGGAAGAGAAGTGTGAAATTATTTACTGAAGTTCACACTGGCACAAAACAGGTTTGTGTTTACAATCCTACCCCCTTCATATCTGTAATTACTTCAAAATAGCTGGTGGGAGCATAAAATGTGTCGGAAATAGCAGGACACTGACTATGGATAATGAATAAAAATTGTAATGGTGTACATACTGATTAAGACTGCCACAGCACACAACTAAACATCAACAAATCCACACTGTCCTCCAGAGTTATTGACACTGTTTGTAAGCCAATAAAAAGCTGTGATATACATATTTTAAATGAGTTTAGACAAGTTTTCACAAGATGTTAATGATGCCGAGTTTGTGTACATTTAAAGTGTACTATATGATATTATTGGGACTTGAACCTTGATAAAATAAATAAATAAAATATAAACATAAAAAATAATTTGAAAAATAAATTGTATGATAATACCTGTCAGTGTGCTTGTGAAGCAACATGCATTTCTTCTTCTCATGTCATTCGTCATCTCATAAATTCTTTGCACCATTAGCAAAAGGTTCCTTTCACTGCTAATACTGCTGATCACTTTTATCACCCATTAAAACATATGCTAAGGTAAAAGGGGTCAACCACAACAACATATCTACAGAAAATTATTCCCCCAACTCTGTTGCTTTTTAGACCCTTGTAGCTCATTGTTTTGGTTTTTAAATGGTATATTTACTGTTTGTATGGTTCATCCCTCTCATCAACCTAATCTCAAATTGAATCAGGCATTGAATGAATGAATTAGCTCTGACAAACTGGAAAACAAGTGGCAGACAGATTAGCGTATGAAGCAGGTGGTGAAGAAAGTCAAATATCAGTTGCTCAGCGATGTCAGACTCTGACACAGAGCTAAAAGGAGAGTGAATACTGGACTTACATGAGATGTGACAACAGCAAAACTTCAGAGGGACGATAATGTTTCTCTGTTGGGTGTCTCAATTTGCATACTTCCATACTCACACTTGTTATCTTGAGTGCATATGTGCGTTCACATTGACAAAAATGTCAACAGGCAGTGCACTAACGGACTCGGACGGTGCACTCACACAGGCAAACAATTTAGTGTGAAACCATAAACCCTTCTCACCCTCAACAGTCGCCATCTTGGCGACATAGCGGAAGGGGAGGGACCGCAAACTTGTGGAAACGGCGACCATTGAGGAGGGAGGATACGTCGTCGGCGCCGATTGCGGCTTACTTTTCATGTGGCATGACACAGAGCCACACACAGGACAGGTAAACGTTCATTTTGAGTCACGTGCGCAAAGAAGTTGGCAGGCACGCGACAATCGCGGCCACATGTTGACATCGTCATTTCCGGTGACCGCAGAACAGCAGTGTTGGTTTTAGGACAACACTACATCGTCCAAGTTCGTGCACTGCGCCATGAGTATCTTGTGTACACACTGTACTTCATGTTAGTGTACTGACCGAAGTATCCGATTCGAGACACAGCGTGTGTCTATTGGGTGTATATATATATAATGGATAAATACAATAAATGTTTGCTAATGTTAGCAAAAGATTTAGTAAGGCAGTACTCTGTCAGGGTTGTGTGGTGGTCCTCTGCCTCCTAGTGGCCAAAAATTGATATGCATTTTCAAGCATGTGAAATTTTTTGGTATTTCAGTTAATGGTGTTTCTATTGAGTATCACAGCACACTATCACATACACTTCATTCTGTTGTTAAGTCAGATATCTCTGATAGTATTAAATTATCTCTTTTAATCTCTTTTCAAATATATTTTCCTGTAATCCAAAATGATATCACAGCAAAGTGACTCTGGCAGCAGTAGCTGTATCACAAGCACACTAATTTTTATTTTTTATTTTTTTTTTTTAGAGCTCTTTGGCTTGGAGTGTTTCATTGATTCTGGAGGTCAGTGTATGATTACAGCCCCATACCTGCAGTCACAGATAATAAAACAACTTTTACACTGTAACAATATTATACAAGTGTGTTTTTGCATTGGCTTGGACAGAAAAAAGCCACTCTTAGATGGCAGAGACAGAAAGAAATATGATATAAGCAGTCACTTTCACTCAAAAGAAAAATATATTTATACTGTAATATCAAGAGAGTGGGCATTACCAGCAAAACAACACGTTTAGAAGTAATCGTAAATAAAATGTATGTGTTAATGTTTAATTTGATTTGTATGTACAGTGGCCACATACTGTAACTGGAAACATACTTTCAAGGAAATATGCACTCTAATCGAAGTAATCACACAATATGTCACCATAAAACCATGAATATAAATATACATACACATTTACAAAAGCCAGGCTCCTCAAAAGTGCTGCAGACGGTGTAGAAAACAGGCGGAGATAGAGGATCACACTGCAATCCAGGACTTGACTCTGCAAAGGTATGTGTACACAGTTGCTGGAGGTATTTGGTTCATCTCTTAGTCCTCAGATCAGAACCCATTAAAAGTGGTCTCTAAGTAGAGGGGACCATATCCTTTATAACGGGTTCTCTGTTTAAGTAGGTGGCCCAGTAGACGAGATTGAAGGTGCCAAAGAGAACCGGAAACAAAATCCTTGACATCCTGTCAATTTTGCTAACGCTGTTGAATGTCTTCTTGCTTTCTTGGGCTTTGCCATCTGCTTTGGCCTTGTTGGGCTCCGGAGCTCCACCTTTGGCGATGGTTGGAAGTGTGCTGGAGTCCTTGGTGATGTTAGGCGCGTAGTTGGCCACTGCTACAGCGTAGGCATTATTCTTCTTGACGACGGATGCCCTCTCTTTTTTCTGTTGAAAGACAACAAGGATTAGGTGTACCGTAAAATCAACCTCACCTGTCACCATCTATCAATGAATTTAAAGTACATGTAAATGAAGGGCTGCTGTGGCAATGGGCAGGTCCTGGAAATGGATGTGCACATTTTGCAGTGTCAGAATGAAGAACAGCAAAGGCCAAATATTTCAACAGCTTGTTAAGGTCGCTCTGTAACTTTCCACACTTTTTCAGCTTTCCAGCAGTTTCAAGGATCTCACAAGGTTACAGCTGCAATAGATAGACTGATACTCATACACATATAGTAAGCAGGAGGTGGAAATATAGTTGGTCACAGGATGTTGTATTCGTAAGAGCATTTCATTATACACCGTACTGGTGTGTTCAGGTTAAATGTAAAACTATTCTTGAAATGGAGACACTCTATAAGATTAGACAAGCGCCCTCAGATTTACTGCAGAGTTCAGTCAGGTACAGCAGATTATATCCAGCCTCATAGTAAAAATAGTGAAAATTTCCCTAAAGAGTTGTTGAATGATCTCTTTAACAAAGTGTTGAATGGATTTTTTTTACTTTAGTTTTTTCTTTGCTCTATAATATAACTCTGTCTAGATGCCATGTCTGCTGACTGAGCAACACCATGAACAACAGGATGAAAAATAAAGTCAGTGCATCATCATTTTTATAATCACTTTTTCCAGTTAGCTAACTGGGAAACCTTAAGATGACATGAATGTATTTTATATTCTTACAATCTTCACCTGTGCAAGAACATTATTGACATTCATTAACATCTTCTGTAAGTCCTGCTATTAGTCTGCATTATATATTGCAAATGTTTGTGAACCTCTTACATGAAATCTAGTTTGTAACACATTCAAAACACCTGAAGAAGATTTTTTTTAAAACTTTGTGTAAAACTGCTGCTTTTTTTCTGAAACTCTAATTTTAAATTTGATTTAGTTTTAGTTTTTTTTAATCAAATGTCATGACAGGGTTTAATCTAATTGAAAATGTGAAATCATTTTGGTATGGTAAATTGCCCTGCTTGCCCCTGATAAACATAATACTACATTAGGGGGCGTCTGTGGCTCAGGACGTCGAGCGGGTCGTCCACTAACTAAGGTTGGTGGTACACTATGTCAATATTCTGAATCAATGTCTCCTGTCTATAAAAAGTTTTGTCTGACAGCTACATTAACACAGTTGTACACGGTTACACACTGAGTCACTCCCCTGCAGCAGTTTGAGCGTAAAGTGCTTTGCCGTGGGGCAGATCATAGTTAAATGAGAAGAGTGCATTGATGGCATTTAAAGGTTTAAAACAATTTTCCTCTGGAATGCTAATACTGGAGAATTCATTATTGATCCTGTTTTTTCAAACTTACTCTCTTCTGTGTCAGGACTACATCTTAAACATGGACCCATGTTCTCATGTTGCAGACTATAGAAGCAGTGTTGGACAAATTTGAGTTTGGCTTGTGCAGGGTTAAAGCAGCCATTATCACTACTTCCCTCAGCATCCAACAAATGATTTTAAACCTCCCAACTACAATGTGCAAGTATTGCCTTCTTCAGTACAATGCTAATGAATTCTCTTTGAAAATGAAGCCTATCAAAAAGACATGTTTTTCTCCTCATTACCTTGTCATTCACGACACTCTTTCCATCCCAAGCCCAGCCGCGCTTTGTGAAGTAATTGACAGTGGCAAACTCAATCAAAGCGGAGAAGACAAAGGCGTAACAGACAGCGATGAACCAGTCCATGGCAGTGGCATAAGCAACCTTGGGAAGGGAGTTCCTTGCACTTATACTCAGTGTTGTCATCGTGAGAACGGTGGTTACACCTGGAGATGCAAAAAGAAAGCAGCATTCATCCGATAGTCATCATGAGGTTCGTACAGAAAGGGTTATTTTATGTAATACAGATACATTATATACATAACAAATGAAATGAAAACAACGAATCACCTTTACTGATTTTAGTGTGTTAGTCATTCGTATCCTTTGTGTCTTTACAGTGTAAGGTTACTATTAGCCTATTCTACCCCAATAACCACTGACCTTCAGTAATGCTATAGCTGGTTGGTAGGTTTGAGTTTGTTAGCCCAGTTTATTCTTGACTTCTGTAGCTGTTTTTTTTTCTTCTTTGAGCTGACCATTAATAGGTCATTGTTATTAGTTCCACTTGGCTTACAAACAAGTCCACCAGTAGCTTGTCCAACTGGATTGAAAAAGCATTGAAGCCTCTAGAAATGTCTGCTCTTTTTTCTTTATCCCGTTTTCTCCTGCACCCAACATTTGTCATCAAATTTCAACTATTAGCTGTTCTCATCCCCCATGCTGACAGAGGCTGGGATGAATACCATGTCCCATCATGTGTGTTCAGATCGCACATTTATAACACCGGGCTTAAATTTCATTAGTGCCATTGGGAATTTGAGCATTTCAATAAGAGACAGGTTTCTTGCCTAAAAATAAATAAATAAGCAAACAAATAAATAATAAAATAATAAAAGAGAAGAAGAATGTGGTCATCGATGATAAAAGTCATACTTACCAAACACAGTCCTAGCTGGCACCGATTCCCTATTCAGCCAGAAAGACACTTGGGAAAGAATGACAGTCATGATGCAGGGGAGGTACGTCTGGATGACAAAGTAGCCAATCTTTCTCTTCAGGTGGAAATGAGCCGTCATCACTGTGTATTCACCTGTGGAAACAAGAATCAGGGTCACTTTAAAGCATCACCACCACAGCTGCCTTTACTACCAATTATAATTTGGTATTGCATTTTATGAATGTACCTATATATATACAGTTATCTCCAACTGTATAACATTATATCAAAATTGACGCAGCAGAACCAGAGGTATCTTTTTCATTCCTTGTCAAAACCTGGAGCTTTAATTACCCACAATGCAACTCGACTGCCCACAGCTGGGTCAGAGATTCTGGTGTATTATCCTAGTAATGGCAAATGTAGCCTCCAGCCTCAAGCAGATATGACGAGCGGGCTACACACGTCTGGTAAGACCCTTCCTTTCAGATTTCTTTTCCTTTTCAAACTCGTAGTCTAAACTGACTGTCTCCTGACTCAGGTGATGTCACTTGAGGCTTTTTTTTATCAGATTTATATGGGGGCACAAAAGACTTTATAAAACTTTTTTCAAAAAGTATCAAAAGTAAAAGTCACGTCAACTTGACTGCTATATATTGTATATATAATTTATTAATACTGAGGCATGTGTAAGCACCATTTTAATGATGTAGCTGGTTGAATTGGAGATATTTTTAATGGGAAGTTTAATCTATAACAATGTATCAAATTTTATAAGATAAAATATTGATAAGTAACTAGTAATTATAGCTGTAAATTAAATGGTAGTAGAGTAAATAATGCAACATTTCCTCTGAATTGTAATGAAGTAGAAGTATAAAGTATCATGATATGAAGATACTTCAGTAAATTACAAGTACGTCGATATGTTACCCCTGTTTCTTTCCCAGCTCTACTACAGATACACATATTTACTGCTCCACTGCTCCATGAATAATGTTTTTCTACAAGAGCAGTAAGCATAGTATCCTTGGTCTAGTTTTCATAAAATCAATGTAATTTTGGCAATTTATTTAACACCTTGTTATGAAATTAGCCTGAACTATACCGATTTGTTAGAATTTACAGCTAAATTGTCATTATCACAGTAAAAGACACTCCCCTCCCCTCAAACTTTGTCATACTAAAATATGGCAATGTAATGGCTAAATACTAAAAGTAGCTTTCCTCTGGATTGCTTGTTTTGTCATGTACATGTTATTCATGATTCAAATAATTTACAAAATATTGATGACAAAACAGAAATAAATAGATAAAAGTAAAGTGAAGTCTATGATAGCTGCTACACAGGAAGAAGTGACCAGAGAAGATTGCTCTATAATAGCTAAATAAATATGCAAGTGCAACCCCCAACTCCCTTTGTGCCCATATTTACATCAGTAGTAATATATGTTTTATATGAAAAGCTTCAAGAATGCAGCTTTAATAAGACATATCATTCTTAGACATAGATTAGACGGCGCACCTCAGCTGTTAACAGTACATATTTGTCATAATAATCCATCGGTACATGGAATAGTAGGCAGTATGATTTCCTAGCCATCGACCAAAGCCTAATAGCTGACAAGGCCGTGAAACAGTGCCAATGCTGCAGTAGCAGGCAGGCCAAATGGAAGATATCTCAAAGAGAAGCCAAGATTAGACATGAGAAGAAAAAGATGTGTTACCCATGGCAACAGAACAGAGAAACATAGCTCATTTCCTGCGATTCTGAAATGAAGGCCTTGATACACACTGCCACTTGGCAAGAGGAAAGTCCTTTTCAGCAGTGGGAAGGGGGGGGGGGGGGGGGGGGGGGTGTCAATTCCAAGGACTAATCCCAAAAGATTTTTTATTCCCTCTTTTTTTTTTATAGCAGCGTAGTTGTATTGCCTGCGTTTCTAGCATTTATGTGAGGACTAATTTTCTCTCTGTCACCATACACACAAACACACACATGCACTAACTCAGGCACTGGAATTTAGAGGAATTGAGTGCACTCTCAGCACCCTTTGGAGCTCTATATCTTCTGTAATTTAATTTTCATGCCAGCCCCGTTGCCTGTGTTGTGGATGGGGGAGGAGGATGTACAAGCAAAGAATCCACTGGATGTGGCTGAATTTTCTCTACAGAAGCCTGTGATCGCTTCACAGAGAGGGAATACAGTAATTATAACATGAAGATGGTAATCGCATCATGTATCCTACAGATGTAGGAAACAAGGTTCCCTGCTAACACCACAGGAATCCCTTACTCGTTCAGGACACGTGTGGTGTCAACTGTCCGACAGAGGGCACAGACAACAAGCTTTTCAAATGGAGACTTCATGGGAATTTATAATACACAGATAGCTGTAATAATTGCTGCTACACTTGATCCAGTTTTATGTTTTGAGAGGCTTCTTTAGATGTAGATTACCTGCTGTAATATCTGTAGCATAGTGTAGAAGGAAAACAAACTAAATGGTAAGAGTTTACTTATAAATACAGCCACTGTTCGAAAGACTACATTAAAGGGGAACTACAGCATTGCACTTCCATAAAGTTGGGGAGCTTATTTAAAGAAAAGTCAAATTTAAAGAAGAATGGTTGCACTTGGTGCAGCAGAGGAGAAGATATCCTGACTTGTAGTACCCAATCTAGGTCAAGCTACAAAAACACGAGTACTCCAACCTAAACATCCATAGAGGTTGTTTGTCGCTCCTCTCTTATACAACCCGTAGCATATTGTACGATGGCAGAGATATGTCACAAATAAACTGTTAAAAAATTAACCCTTTCATAATGTGACAAAGACTATAATATTCTAAATGAATTGATCTCTAAAAACATTAAAAATGTTCAAAAACTCCTATCATTGTTTTACTTTCTTCTTGTATTAAGGCCTGTCACTGTGACAAGCCAGTGTGGAGACTGTGGAGCTTCCTACGTGTTTCCCCTGCTTTCACTTCAGTCCTGAATGTTCCATCGTTATCATTAAGAATTGCTCCAGGAACACATTATTTGGCCTCCGTATTGTTATGGGGTTGGATTTGGGCCACCAACATTTTTGAAATTTTTAAGTGGGCCATGGTGGAAACGGTTGGGAACTCCTGGGTTAGAGGATGTTCGTTGTTATGGTTACAATAATAAACATGTGTTTATGGTCATTTGAATGTAAACAAGGCATTTGCTGTGAAGACTAATTCTATCTCACACCACTGCTTAACAATAAAACAGATTTTAGAGCACTCCCTCCAGAGACAACAGAAGACATTATACAACTGGCTGAATAGTGCTCCCATCACAGATGTATCACTTTGATCTGCAAAGTCTGTGGCGCCCCTCTCTCAAAGATCATCATTTAAAGCTGAATAGCTTAATTTTTGATCTATAGAGGGCAGAAAAACATCAAAATAAGCCATCTCCCAACAATTTGCCTCTTATACATTTTGTACAAGACACAGAGAATTCTCTAATCAAAGATCATTGATGATGTGATTTCAGCACTGAGTGAACTCTTTTAGATGGCACTTGTGTTGCAACATGTGATTCAATGTTAATATCAAGACTACTGGTTGGTGAAGGCTTTATTGGTAAGGTAGGACTTAATGGGACATTCCAACCTCCCAAAAAACTATTTCTTAAAGTGGCTATAATCAATATTTTATATTAACAGTGGATCACATGACTGCTTGTTTTAGCATCTTTCAGCTTATTGTTTTAGTCTTCTGCCCACAACTTTATCGTTTTGGTTCACTCCCAGTGCTGTCGTCAGGTTGTGCTGCAGCAGGCAGCTGTTTCCACTGAAAAACCTACTGTACGCTACTTGCTCAGCAACAAACTTAACAAACCAACTTAGTGGAACATTTAGCAGCTAAACAGCCGAATATTTTCCTCTGAAGTTGGTGGAGAGCAAAAATAAAACTGAAAAGAGAGTGAAAACTGTATTTACATTCACCAGTTAGCCAGGAATATGACTTCAAATGAATGTTAATGTTATTCTATAATTGCTGATGCTAACACAGTATGTGTTGTTTACTTGTTCCCACACAGCCAAAATAAGCAGTTATTGCAGGTTTTAAAGACAGACTTTACCTGAATACTCAGTATATTAATATACATATATACTGAAATACAAACAAATACAAATCGAACTGTATGAAGTAAAACATAACTGCATCCAGTTCTGTTCAGTCATTGGTTTTGTATGAGTGATGCCGTTACACAACAAAATGTTTTTAGTTGCAAATAAAAACAAGTGAGAATCACAGCACCTGCTACTTGTAAGTGCTTCAAAGTAACACGTCGAACACAACTGTGTGACAAATAAATGTATGGCTGAATAGTGGAGTTTTTTGTAACAGTGTGTTGGTATGTTCACAGACTTATGCAAGATGTCCATCCCTGTGAAGCCTGAGAGCACATTCATTCGTGCCAAATGACCTAGTTTGCAAGTACGCTACACCAAACACTGACACACTAGTAATGAATGATTAATCTAAAGTCAGCCAATCAGATAATGTGGAGTGACTAGTTAAACAAGAGAAGCAGTCACTGGCAGGCATGCTGCCTTCTACTGAAGCATCACGCGGCACTTAACCTAGATAGGAGCATTTAGTGCATGAAAGGATATTCTTACTCAATGAAATTGAAGCAGGGATTCCCTTGATAGTGGAATGCAGTCACTGGGGAAATACTGTATACTGGTAATTGATACCTAAAGGGAGTAGTGGTGGAGCACTTGGCTCAGGGACACCGTTATCGAGTCTGTTTTCTATGGGAGATACATTTTTTTCTGGATGCAATTTCAAACTGTAACACAAAATTGTAGTTATAATTGACACCTGTTTACATTACCCACATTTGAATTCATAGATGATTTTAGATAAGTCTGCATGAAGATGCCATTAATGCTACAGGAATAACACACATCATTTCAATAAATGTGGTCTTTGATTGTGATAGAAGATTTAAAACTTTTTCGATTCTTTTACCCACACTATCCTGAAATACCCAGAAACATCAGCATAAAAAGTTCCAGGAATGAAAACTGGATCAGCTTGTGAGAAAACAGGACTCACTGTACATGCTGGTGCACATAAAGAAGACATCTATCTCCATAGTGATGCTCTGCAAACCACCCACTCCTCCCTCGCCTTTACAGTTAAAGTCTGGAGGTGATGACCCTGGGGTCAATATCCTCCACCAAGAACAAACTTCTCAAACTCTTTCACCATCATCACATGTAACTCATTCTTTACATTTTTTGTAAACCATACTCATAATTCACATATCCACCCTGATCTGATTTTCTCTCCTCTCGAAGGTCCAAACCAGTGGACAACAGCAAGTTCCAAGTTCCTGCAAGCTGATTTTCATACCAGCACAAACTAACAAAACTGCCTGGAAGAAAAGAAAACACATTCATCAAAAATATACAATATAGATTTGAAAGATGGTTTCAGTAATGTTATGCATATAGCATTTAGCCAAAATGGACTGTAAATTAAAAAAAAAAAAGCAGACTAGTAATTATAGCACACCTACACATTTCTCCCCATTATTGTGATCACTGCTATCATCATCCTGCAAGAGCTGTATTTCAAAAAGCTTCCTCCATCACATTTTCCACAGCGAAGTAGTATTACTAAAATTAGATCAGTGCTGTCACTCAGTGACACAGAGAATCGTACATGCTTTCAGATTTCTCATGTACTACAACACTTTTTTTACTTGACTTAAACAACAAATGATGGCATTGTCCCAGGCTGTGTGAAATGTTGCAGCAAGTATTTTTACCATTAATGTTTTTGGTTTTTTGGGAGTATGGTTAACCAGGCACCCTTAATATGGCAACCAATTGGTGATAGAAATGATTTCATATTATTATCTTATTATTATTTCTACTTGTTCCTTGCTACAAGCCAGACCAAGGCCACATGAAATGGTCTCTGTTACAATATAGATGCTAGATATAACCTGAGTTTTATGGCCATTATCTCTATGAGTACCAAAGCAGATTAAAATAGAAAACTAGTATTTCTAAATAAAAAACAAAATTTAAAAAAAGTTTTTGGCTTGCGTGCCCTAAATGAGGCAGCGACCCTTCGTCACAGGTTGATTATGTCTGAGTCTAAACACGGCTGACGAGACTTTCTCCTCCAAGGTTCTCAGACTGTTTGATTTGATTAACTGTTGGAGATCTGAACAATTTCACAAGAAAAAGAAAAGATTAAATAAGAAGGAAAAAAAGAAATTTGAGATTTGAGCATCAGAGCAATTTTTTTCTTTCCAATATCTTTAAAGGGTCCCAAACCCCAGGTTGGAAACTGCTGCTTTGAATCCCTTCTGAAGCCCCTGTATCTCTCATGTGTCTTTTTAAAGCTTGCTTGTTAAGCCCTTTGTGACTTCTGTTTTGAAAGTGCTATATAAGTACTTTATGATTAGTTTATGCTTGTGTCCCCATGGCAACATGCATTGTTACCATGGCAACATGCACTGGATAAAACTGTGTGTCTGTTGAAATTTGCCTCATCTGTCAGGTGTATTTTGAGGTCCTCAGGGGGTTCAGAGTTATTCTTACTTCTTACATTCACATTATTATTGACATATATAATAATGACAAAACAGCTTGTTTTAGTGTTACGTTAACCACTTATAGCACAACACCCCTCTGCTGTAACAGTTACCCAACCATATCCACAGCCATCACATCTCACTGCACTGATCTGGGGGCCCACTTCAAGACCACCTTGTTGGTTCACATTCACTCTGCACTGAGGTGTGCTTGTTTCTGTTACTGCTGCTCCACCCCACCCAGCCTCCACCTGCTTCAGTTCTCCTCTGTTTTTACGCACCCTGGAGGGCGTTTATTTCTAAGTTAATTACCACTGGGGGATTATTTGCAATGGTCCCTGCATGTTATTTATCACTGTGCTACATATTTCATTCTGTTACACTGTGTTGCCACAGCAGGGAGCCTTTATGAGAGGAGAACCATATTGCACAGACAATTTGTGTTTCCATTTTAATTTGCTATGTGACGTGATAGTTGCCGACAGAATTACTTTAAAAATGAACCATGAACAACACAAGGTAGATGATAAATTCCTTTTCCTGAGCAGGAAAGATCTCACATATTTAACTTATTTCAACTGCTGTAGAGTCAGCTGAAAGGATCCTTTCAAATGTTAACACATCCAGACTTTTTCTCCAGTCGCTTCAATAATTATCCCTGAGCATAACCATTTCCTCTTCTACATTTATACAATACTCAGAAAACCAGAAGACAAGAACACATCGCTCTCCAGTCTGGTTTTATTTTCTTTCCAATGGTTCCCTGTACATTTATAAACTGATTACAAAGTCTTATTTCTGACTTACAACACATTACATGGGCTTCATCATTGATTTGATTACTGGCATCATATAATCTCCAGTCATTGTGTGTCAGATTCCTTGTCACTCCCAGCATGAGAAAGAAAACAGCTGCCAACCATCTCTCATCTCTCTACAAGAAGCCTGCTGGCCTCACAGTGTCTCAGTATTAAAATCCAGACTCAAAGCAGAGTTATTTACCAGGACTTAGAACCAGTTTTTGATCTTGTTTTTAACATTTCTTCTCTGCACTGCCTACTTCCTGGACAGTGGTGGTGTCATTCTCACACACACATAAACACATATAGTCTCATGTTGTATATGCACACTCAAAATCTGGCCCCGATTCTTGGCATCTGTGTTTGTGTGTTGGCATGAAATGTGTTGCTTCTATTTTTAGACGTCACTATCTCTTTCTTTTACCCTATTGCCTATTTTTGTATGTATTTGTGTTCTTTGTTTTCTCTATTCACTTTGTGAACAATGTGCTCGTTAAAAGCGTTTTATAAATAAATATAACTTGACAGCTGACTGTCTTGGATAGAGCACATTCCTACTTAAAAGAGGAGGAGCGGACAGCTAGTCCCCATAGTTATTGTTGCTATGCCTGTCAAGCTTTCTGTTATTGCACATGTGACGTTTACAATGATAACAGTGACAGAGTTAGCTTTTTAAATTCTTGGTTATTTTTCACACAATGGTTCCTTGATTTCAATCATAAGTATACAAAGCAGGCTTATCACTA
This sequence comes from Seriola lalandi dorsalis, assembly GCF_002814215.2. NCBI lineage: Eukaryota > Metazoa > Chordata > Actinopteri > Carangiformes > Carangidae > Seriola > Seriola lalandi. The sequence continues at coordinate 461,929 of NW_019525522.1, read as the reverse complement.
CTAGCTGGTGACTATGGAGTTTGACAACTACTGTTAGCATATCAGCTTTAGCTAGCTACATAATTAAGCTAACATTAGCTTAGCATTAACATTAGAGTTGCCTGAAAACACCATCTCCGCCTGATTTATAATAAAACTACAAATCCTGTCAAAAGGTCACGTGTGCCCTTGATGGCTACATTAAAGGGGCTATTTGTAATTCTTCTCTGCAGCTGAATGTGGTTTCGTGGGTGGTGGTCACTGTCACTTAACAAGAGCTTCAGCAATCGTTGCGTTTACAAGACACAAGGTTATAATACACCTTCTGAGCAGCGCTACGTCTTTAGGGCAGATTGGAGGCTACCGTCACTCGCTATCGGAAAGTGACAAGCTGGTTAGCGTGCTAACGTCAGTAGAAGAAAAGACGTGATAGAGACAAGAGTTAACATTAGCATTGCTTTCTACCTGCGGCGAAAGCTCTTGTCAAGTAAAGGAATGAAGTCTGATGCTCAACTTCTTCTAGACCAGTAAGTAGCGTAAATATCTGCTTATGCTAACGCTGGCTATGTAGTCACAGCAAAACTTATAAATAGCTCATTTCAACCTTTAGTGGTTCAGCTCACGTAAATATATGGACAAGCAAAACAGAGGTTAGAGTTACACTTTAGTGTTTGTTTATGGTGTTTCACTTTTAATGTAAAAAGAGAAAAGATTTTTAGCAAGAGGACAAACCAGTGTTGCCAAATGTTTTAAATGGGATGTAGTTAAACTTGTTTGAACAGTTGCTAGATGTTGCCAGATGTTGCTAGACATCACAAACACGTGCCATGAACAGAGAGGGTTCAGACAGTGGAATAAACCCACTCTTGTGACTCTCTGCATTATGAGAAAAAAATTATGCCTTGATAAATAAGTTGCAGGTTACGTTAGAGCAGATAAAAATGCTGTTTAATCCATTGCTTTATTCTGCTACTAGTCCCCCCTGCACAGCACTTCAACATGTGGAAAAATCCAACGCCTGAACACCAGCTGTGCCTAGTTACCGTTGCTAAGTTATGATTGGACAGTATCTGTGTCCCAAGTAAGGGGACACATCTTCGGGGGAAGCGGTCTACATGGCCTTTGTAGCTGTCAAAGACAGGTGAAGGCCGAACCGAAATGAGATGGTCTGGGCTACGGAGAATTTCCACTTTGTGTCAGCAGCTGTGCCCACCCTGCCGTCCTGCCGTTGTCCTGTAGCCTGGCAACCTTGACAACACATTATTTATTTATTTATTTTATTTTATTTTACAAAAACAAGGTTTTAAGGCTCTTGTTAACAGTTGTACCGGTAGCAATTCAACTGCGTACTGCAAGTGTAACCATCACTGTCATTTGTTTGCTGCCTGATTATTTTCATTACTGGCACGCAATGAATCTTGGGATAGGTTGGGCCACGAAATGGGACAGCCTTGTCCTGCTGCTGTGATGCAAAAGTTTTCAAATGCCATCTCCAAAGGATGCGGCCCCTGAATTGAGACAGCTAGTATCTGTTCAGTGTAGTGAAACACTATAATTTAAAAAATCAGCCTTCAAACATTTTTTAAAGCTCATTTTCCATATATGTTTTAAAACTTTTTATCTCTTGCCTTTTGCTTCAAGTCCGTGTTTTTAAACTCTAGACATAACCAAAGTTAATTATCCTGCCCACTAATGAGCTTGTCACTGTTGGATTCTCTTGCTAATGTCTGCTGTAGGTCCATTTGAGTGAAATGCCCCATTTTCAATGCACACCGAGTCATTCACTTTGTGGGCTGAAAACATAGAGTTTCTTTGTCATTTCATGCGTCACTGCAATTTTGTGAGACATTCCTGTGTCTTCGGGCACCAACAGAAGACACTTAAATCACAGGAGAACACAGCAGCCGCTCCTTTCTCCTGGAGCTCTCCTGTTACTGTCTCAGCGACAACAGACAGATGTGCTGCCGTATGTTTAGTTCTGCATCAGCATCTCTCATCTGTTTTTATTGACATCCGTTTAAAACCCAGCCAAAGAAAGTGCACTGCATTTGAACGCAGCAGCAGCTCACCTGTCATGCTGCATTTGGGTCTCCAGGCCATGCTAATTGCAGATTAAAATACAGAACAAAGCGGGGAATTCAAGATGCATGAATGCCAAATCCCTGTTTTGTTGAATCTTTGTCATGCAGAGGAATCCAGAACCAACGTTTCTCTGCATTTTCCAAGCCAAATAAAGTGAGTAACAAAAAGACAAAACTTAGCAAGTGTTTCACAGTAAGCTACGCCCGCCTCCTGCAACATGTAGGAGGTGGGCAAGTTCAACATCCACCCAAACAAATACAAAATCTTCAAAGTTTGATTTTCACACTGAAACTGTTTGGAACTGAGATAATAGAGATATTTCAGATCCTCATCCCTCAAAATTAACCAGTTTTCAGAGTAGTGGTGAGTTTGCACAGGTTTGTCACTAAAGAATGTATAAGAAACAGCTATTAAATAACCAGTTTTTGCTGTCCGCCAACCGCAATCTAACAAAACCCAGATTATTTTAGTCATAGCTTTGTAATTTCTAGTATTTGAAAATTCAGCTTTTTCCTTCCACTTTTAAGAAGAGGATAAATTTACTGGAGAGGACGGAAATCAGTTGGAGGTGGAGAAGTCATGAGGTGGATTCAGTTCTAGTAGATCTCCACAAAAGCTTACCTGTACTTGACTTGATAGTTTCTTGTCCGACTGTTTGTCCGAGCAGGTCGTACTGGTTCAGGCGGGAGCTTTCTCCTTCCACTACCACAGAGTCGGAGGCATTTCGAGTCCAAGCATAAGTCACTTCTGAGATTGTGTAGGCATCTAAAAAAAGAGAGAAGAGGATAAACCCATACGGGATAAATCTGGGGCAGATGCAGCTATTGATGATTTTTCGAGAAATTATTTCAGTGACCCAAATGAAAAGCCCCCACTACATTGTGTTTGATACTGTGTTTCTAGAAAAAAAGGATAGTGTAGAGAGAGAGAGAGAAAAAAAAATCTCTCAGTGGTTGAAGATGTGAAACGCCAACAAGCAATCAATGCATAGTGACATTTGGCCTTTTCAATCAGTCACAGTATACACTGAATATGAATTTTGAAAGCTTGTCTGCTAACCTAAGAGCGTCTGATGAGACAGAAAAACTGATTTTCTTCCTGCAATATATTCAGTTATGGAAATATGCTGCCAATCATGAAATTTTATTGTTGCAACAGGGTAATAAATGAGATTAATGTAAATACTATAGGTCACCACATAAATGCATTAAAATTAAATGGGACATTTAATGAATGTGAGAAGTCAAGGCATTTCAGACATGACCCACCATGTACTGATGCTGATATTTAATAATACCTTGTTTTTAAAAGCAGCTTAAAGCAAAAAATCTTCATCCAAATGTAAAGAAGCCATGGCAATAGGGTTGTGATCAAAACACATTTATATTCACAAAATAAAAATATTTGGATGAATTAGTTAGTTAGTTAGTTAGTTAGTTCCCAGTGACATTTCCACTCAGTCTTTTATCTGTCAGTCATTCTCTATCTG
>NW_019525522.1:444826-457798 GCF_002814215.2 Seriola lalandi dorsalis | reverse complement strand
TTAGCACAAAGACAGGAACCAGGGGGAAAGGGCAAGCCTGGTTCTGTCTAAACATAATTAAGCTCATTAATTAACACACTAAAAGAAAGAGTGAAAGCACAATGTGATTTTATGGGGTTTAATGTGTTGGGTGATCTGCTGGCTGTAGCTTCATATTTAGCGCACAGACATCAATCAAAGTGTATAAGTGTATTTCCCAAAATGTCTAAAACATAAATACAACTTTACTGTTACTACAACTTTTCTCAGGACACGCTTCTGCTTGAATTACCTCATTGTGTACAGCAGCGTTCCGTCATCTTTGATCCTCAGCAGTTTATTAGGCATGGTCATGTTATGAGCCACAGACTTTTTCCCATTGTGGAAGAAGGTGTCTGGAGTCCAGATCTTACTCGCCATCAGGTTGTTGAGGGGCAAAATATTCATCGGCCCATGAAATTTCAACCTCTCATCCTTCCAGCTTTGCCGGAAAAAAACGTCTATGGTGTACTCCTACGGGCAGAGGAGATAAATGTATTAAACTCTACAGCTTAACACTTTTTGCTTCCATTACTTAGAAATCTATTTCCGTGTTTCAGCTTTCACATGTATGAAAATGAATCCCACTCCTTCTCAAAAAAAAAGGAAAATAAAGAGACGGCACTCTCCACCACCGTGTTGTATGGGAGCCTACAAGCAGCAGTTCTTCATGACTGACTTCCCCTGCCACTTTAAAGCCTGGGCACCGTGTGGCTTTCTCTATTTGTCAAAGCTCCATCAAGGTGAGGCCTGTGCTCTCCGTGCTCCACACAGCTCTCTGAGCCGGTGTTTTCCTAAGCTGGCTCTGAGGCCAAGACAACCCCTTGACCTACAATCCTCTGTTGTCAAAAGAAACCACACGAGAAAGGATTTAGGGCAGAAAGCAGTGCACTGTGAAATGTGTGTACGTGACAGAGTGTGTGTGTGTGTTTGTGTGATTCACACACAGCGAGTGAGAGGGAGAGATAAATTCCCCCCAGAGTTTTTTTTTCTTGACACAGTTGAGAAGCCTTTGACATTTTGATCTCGGGACACTGAAACTGAGACCAATTTAATTCTTTTAGGATACGTCAGCTCTTACAGTGACAGGATAATTGTGCTTTATTACATGGTTTGGGACTTGTTTTCATAGTTTTCTCCATCTTTACCATAAGTTATGATAATATCTAATATGAGCAGTGAGATGATCACACAAATTACTCAAGCCAACTGTTGAGCTCATGACTCTAGACCATTTCATCTGAAGTGAAAATGAAAAGTATGGTAAAAGTAGGTCAAAGTTGAAACTGGAAGTTGGTCTGTAATAATTAAAACTATTTGGGTATAATCTTACCATTACTGTAGTTTTCCCCTCCAAATGATTGGCTAACCAGAGTATGTGTTTAAAGGATAAATTTGATTTGTTATTGTCAACAACAACAAAAAGAAAGAAAATATAAAGACATGAAAAGAACCAACAATGAATGAATGAATTCTTTGGTATCGTCATTGGTTTTGCCTGTGTAAATAAATGAATAAATATAACAGCCTTATATTTAAAACTTGTCTGATCGTTTGACCTGCTTCTGATTCTCATCACGTCTGACGTCTTTTTTAGTGAGATCTCATAAATAAACCTGTGGGAACGATGTTGCCATTAATTTGACTGAAGAATGAAAATAAGACCCATGTTTCACAGGTCAAACCAAAATGATCTTTTAATGCATGGTGTCACTTCACACACCTCACCTTGTATGTGCTTATTTATAAAACTGCAGCCAAACAGTACAAAGCTTTTTGGCCTGTGGGTTTGAATCTACCTCTCACCTCTTTGTTTAACTAAAGCTTGTGAAGCTGAACCCAGTATCTTTTCTTCTTTTTCTTTCTCCTAATTTTCTTTCATTTTCCAGCTCTGACTGTCAGTGGACCTCCTATAAATCTTAGAAATGCTATCATGCAGCCACCTCAGCAATCAGGTGAATTGCTCTGTAGTATCGGAATAAATCAATGAGGTCAGAGGAGAATATTTCATGCTGTTGCTCATTTTTATGAGACATCTGTGTGAGCAGGAGTAGACCCTGAAATAAATCACACATTTTCAGCCTTGTGTCCTATTTTGCTACACGATATATTATTTTAATAATGAATAAATAATAATATTATAATTTTCCCAAACCTGAGCATTCACTGAGATGATTATACCCCACTGATTTCACAGTTTACACATATTTCTGGGCTATAAGCTCCAGTGGCTGTAGCCAACTCAGTCATGACCTCTGCCAGTAGAAGTGAAGGAGATGATGTTTTACGGTCAGCGGTTTGTCTGTCCAACCATCTGTCTGTTTGTAGGATATTTTGAAAATATTGAAAAAACAGGCTGAGGTTTATTGGACAGTGGGCTGGATCTGGGATTTTCATGAGATCATTTTTTGGTCTTAATGATTTACCGGTCTGTCTCTGAGACCAGTTCTGCTTAAATGGTGGTTTATGTTCAACTGTGTGCCTTCTACTTTACATATCTTTCAGAGACCACTGCATTGAACTTCAACATCATAACTATTAAATCAATAGATCAATCACTTGGAAAATGGGTCTTCAACAATAGAAGGGGGCGTTGATGATATGATGTGAAGGTGGGTGCATGTTTCAGAATGATAAACAGGAAAGCCCAGGATAAACAAAGGAGTGACTTGAATAACAAGAGGACTTTCAATAATTTATAAGATGAAAATTGTCAGATGAATAGATGTCGTGCTCTAGTGAGGAATACTGGTCCCACTTCAACATCGTGATGTGTGTGTGCGCGTGTGTGTGGAGAGAGGAAGAAAGAGAGATGATGAAATTATGAAAGGAGGGAAAGCCGTAATGAAACTAAAAATAAAGCAAAACCAGCATCTTTCTTCCTTTAGGTATGAGCGGGGAGGACAGAGCCGTCCTCTGGAATGGGGTTGTTCTCTATATGTTTATACAACAACAAAGATGTGGATGAATAATTAAACACAATGAATAAATGTCCGATATCTTGCTCTCACCATATCTGTGTCTGAAACTGGTCCAAAGCTGGTGACATAGATGTTTGTCTTCACCTCAGTTACCCTGTCTGGATAGGAAACAGCAATTAGAGGCATCAATGCATCAAATGAGAAAAAAAACAAAGTCAAAATGCTGCAAAAAGAAGAAAGTTTAAAGGCATTGATGTGAGAATATGGTAAGCTGTTTTCTCTCATCGTTCTGATGATTTTGTTTTGCAGATTTTTAGTCCAGGCCAGAAAAAGCTGGCAGAATATTCTGTGCTAAAAGCTTCATTTTTCATTATTTTAAAGAGAAACAAGGGCAATTGAGACGTTTTCCAATGGGTTTTGAACACCTATAACAATGAGTTTAAATTTATAATCATTAATATTTTCATGAAATTATATCCTAGTTTTGATAATATATATGGTCTCAGTTTTTCCATCAATAGCCATTTGATGTATTTATATTCAGTGATTATCTCGCTATATGGTAGTTTCATATTATCAGTGGTGGAGTCTGCCATTCATTGTGGGATTCAAATGACCTACTGATGCACAGGCTATTACACTTTCCCACAACCATGTTAGAGCTGTTACTCAAACCCAAGCTTTAGCACTGTTGCTGCTTGACATTAAAAGCAGTCACACAGGGTGGCTTTTATTGTGTAGCATCATAGGAAATGTAGCAGCGCTGACTACATCAAAATAATGTGTCTGCAAAATAAGACATGGTCATTTTCAGCATTTTTTGACAGAGGATTGGTTTTGAAATATTGCAGGGAGTAATGGAAGAAGAAGGAGCAGCCACTGTTAGAGCTGCAGGCTGAACACCTCCAATGTCTTGGCGAGGTAACCAACTTTACTGTGTCCTGCTGGTGAGTATAAGACCACTTCCACCATGTGCAGCATGAAATCAAATTGCAGTTTCTGTTCCCACCAGTTACACAGATGTCATCAAATCAACCAGGGCTGACATTTTAAGGATTATAAGTTTAAATAACAAGCAGAGAGAAATACATCATGTTCTGAGTGTGACCAATGTTTAGCATATGTAAAGATGCAATGTTTTTATAGTTATATACCTTCTAAAGACACATGGTGAAGGTCAGATTTAACTGTTTAGCCGATCTTCCTCATGAATCCATTTATTTGTAATTTCATTTGTCTGCCAATCAGATGGAACAACAATATATTGTGTACAAACTCGGTTCACCTATACCTCACCCGATTATGGGCAGCTCCTGTAAGATTAAATTTAGTGCGCCATGGTGACATGTAAGCTTTGATTTTAAACCTATGAAATTTGTCCTAAATGTTCATACTGATGTGACAGATAGGAAGAGCAAAGCTTCATATGCTTCCTATTCAAGTGGTAATGTGCGACTGCATCAGCTCTGCTGCATCAGGTCCATTTGCTTTCTCTACACTCTGTCTCTTTCAATAATTACTGAAGCTCGATCTCTCATGCTCGGCCAATTCAAAAAGCTTTCACGTTTTACTTTACACTCTGTACTACACAGCAAACAGCATCTCACATACAATCTAAAGAGATCATTACTCCTAAGTAAAGTGCTCTCATGCATGGCAGGACGGGCCACCTTCCATGTCCCTCTAACAAGACATATTATGGAAATGCTTTCTTATTTATAAGGTGATGTAAATCAAGAGGAAGTGACAGGTAGGTTGCTGGGTAATAGGTGCGATCCGTTTAACAAGACATATGGCGGTGTGCATTTATTTATGTAAACCAGGCCTTGTGTGGCTCAGGCTGATTTAAAATAATCAGATTTTGACTTATTTAAAGAGAAAGGTTCTTTCTGGAGCCAAACATAAAACGTCAACCCAGTAAAATCCATGTCTGACACTAAACACACTCATTGTGACACAATATGGTATTTTATCATAAGGGGGTAATGCAGCTTCTCAGTGGCCTTGTCAGTCACTATCCAGTCCATTATATAGTGTGTTGAACATTTTTTTGTGTTGTCCAAATTTTAATAAGTGAAAATATTCATACCTTATAGTCTCAAATGATTTCACAATATACTGTAAAAAGTTGTGTACAATTAATGGTCACTGGTCAAGAGCTAACTACCATCATGCATTGTGAAAAGAGAGAGAAAAATGCATTTAGATGCCTGCCAGGCCTGACACACTAGACTGAATAGTCTTCAGTAAAATGATGCTTATATTTAGTGACTAAGTGAATGATTTCACACACCAGCAATGCTTAATGCCATGACATGTTAATGAATATAACTGCTATTGTTCTCTGCACTTGGTTTCTTGATGATCGACGTTGTATTATATTAAGTATGTTATGAAGATGCTCAGTCTGGTGGATTTTTTTTTTGTTTTAATGGTTGTTAAATACATACACACATATAAATATACATATACACTCACACACTCTCTCTCTCACACACACACACACACACACACACACACACACACACACACACACACACACACACACACACACATATATGTATGAATGTATGTGTATGTATGTATATCTATATATCAAAAGGTTGACTGACCAACACATGTCTATTCAATCCATTCATCCTAAACCTTGACAGAAAATGATTTTATATCACAACAACAAAATAACAAACCTGTATCAAAACCCCCACCAGAAAAAAAAGAACAAACAAAACAAAACAAAATCCACCACCAAGTGACAGCTCCAGTCCAGTTTGCATTGCATGAGTGGAGCAAATTTACAAGCAAAACTAACCATATCTGTATGAATGATGCATCCTTGCAATGCATCCTCAAAACCTAGAAAAGCACAGCCCTCGGGACAAATACGTGTTTACTATTTAAAAATACCCAGAGTGCATTTAATGCTCGAGGTCGTTAGGACACTTATTTATAGGAACAAGGACAATACCTTAAGTTCATTTTTCAGCAAGAACAGTTGTAAACATGTGCTTTTCATATCATCTGTATCATTTGGTACAGATGTGCCTGCTGAACCATGTTTAATTGGTCAGACACAACCTGCCTGTGTTCGGGGACTGTGCACCCCGCTGTGCAACTATCCAAATGTCAACTTAACTGTTGCCTGTTTGGACAAAGATAAAGAGCATCCACAAAACCCCACTGTTGGAGTATGGGATGAAAAAGGGGGAGTGAGTGACATCAGTTCAGAGAGATGAAATCTTTGTTAGCCAAGCTTGATTTGACTATATTGATCAAACTGTCCTAAGTTTTAATAGCAGCAAATAAATCAACTTTAACAATCTGCAAAACTGTCGCCTTCCTTTCCCTACCGCTGATTACGCCAACACAACAGCGATTAAAGAAAGTTTATTACAGCTGTATAATTAAATATCTTTAACAGCTGAAGTCTTGCACTGTAGGTGAAGGGTTGTATTTTTGTGTGGTTTGCAATGTTTGTTAAAACAGACATTTTGATCAGAAATAGTCACCATGGCACCAAGATCATCACTTTCTGAATCAACCAGAATCCAACCAGAAGACGCCACAATATTATCGGCACTGCAAACAATGCCAATGTTCATCAATATTCATTTAAACAAGGGAAATATGTCTTTTTAGCCAGAGCACAGAAAATAGGTCAGAGCACCACAGCAAATAGCTATTTTTTTAGTTTTTAGAACTTTACAAAACTTTACACAATTACAAAAGTCTGAAAATCAGTTTTACACTTCAGTGTTGTGATTTTTTAATGGGCTGGGGCTAGCTGGTTAGCATGCTAACTTCAGTAGAAAAAAGGCGTGATAGAGACAAGAGTTGATACTGACATGGCTTTCCACCTCTTGAGACAGCTCTTGCTGAATAAAGGAATCAAGTTTGATGCTGAACTCACAATATTTATTCTAGACTGGTAAGTAAACAGCTGTTAATGCTGACGCAGGCTATGTAGCAATAGCAAAACTTATAATTAGCTCATTTGAAGCTGAATTCATCAGTTAGCATTTAAGCGTTAACAAACTATTGCCAGTTTAAACATTCAGGCAATAAGAAGCAACATTAGCATTCATTTGAACTTAATAAGTGTCCTTTCAGCTCCTTTTTTTGGGAGGGAAAGAGGGTTGATGGGAACAGTAAAATATAAAATAAAGCAATATAACAATATTGATTAATGCAGCTTTAAAGATTACTTATTATGGCTGAATATAAATTTTACCGGTTCTTTAAACTCTAAAAGGTAGTCTGGGACACACGAGAAGCTTCCTTGTGTTTAGGGTGTGTGTTCTCCTTTTAAGATTTTATTCTTCACCTTCTGTTGGAGCAGTGACCGTACTCAAAGACAAACCTTTCTTTTAGTGCTCATGACAAATTCACTGCATCTTTATCGTTGAGGATGGCTCTTGCATCCCCAAGATGTGATTTTCCCTAATGAAATTCTTTCTTGGTGCAGCTTTAAAGCTGGAAGATAATGTATAGCTCTGAGCATGAAGTTGTAGTGAGATGACAAATTTTTGGGGTAGAAAACAAATTAGTAGCAGAAGTGTGAATATGAACAGAAGTGAGCTGCCTCACAGTCACACTAATGATGATGTGGGAGCAACTGTGCTTTCTGCATTCATTCTGCAGCCTGGCTTGATTTCAGTGAAAGCGACAGACACCAATTGCTGCATTTTTAAAAGAGCTTGGTATTGCTTCAACACCCAAACACATGACAAGTATGAAAAATAAATGCAGGATTAAAGCAGTTAGGATTACAATTTAGTCCACAGTAGTTACATTATAGGCTCTATATTAGATATATTAGATGGATGTTTTTGCTTCTGAAAGCAATAGGCCTATTTAGCAATCAAATGGCTGTGGTTATATTGTATTTGCTATAAATAAATCCAAGAGAAATGTGCCGCCTAAACCCACACAGTAATTCATTCATTGTTGAATTACAGTAGTTTTTTCTCTCCCCTGAAACCCTCCAGCAGCCCCAAGGGGACACGTGGGTTCATCTTGAAAACCTCTGCCCTAGATTCATCTTTTCCATCTTCATCATTTGATTTTCAGTGGCTGAAAAACTCACATCTCTTGTTCAATGCAATAAGACAGTAAAATGCTCATGAGTGCAGATTGAACTGTCTCACAGTTTAGTGAAAACATCCAAACAATAACACAATGTTCAGCCTTGATATAAGATCTTACCATTAATGCAATTTAAAATAACAGATATGCAACTGATTCTACCCTTAAGGTAGTTGTTATAATGGATTCATTGCATTGTATTATACAGGTATTCTTATTATTTTGTCCACACATTCAAGCTGCTGGTAGATATAAATATGTAAAAGAAAATTTGTACTGAAGAGTGAAATAGATTTAACTGGCACAGAACAGCTACAAAGTCAGACTGCAAAAATGATAACGTGTAGGGAAAATTGATTTTGTAATACACTCTGTATGTATGTAGGTAATTTGTAATGATGCTGTAAATAAATGATTGGATTAATGATTCATACAGAGAGAGATTTTCTTGGGATTCAGCCTCCTTTTTTGTGGCATGCTACTTGAACCACGGAAACTATCAAAGGGCCTGATTGTGTATCCCTGAATATATAGTATGTATGAGGGAACACACTCGTGCAGCTGTGATGAGGCTCTTTTGCAGCCATTACAGATGTGTTACAACCCAAAGTCTAGTGAGGCGTTAACATGTTTTTCCCACAGATGAGACATACAGATCTAATGTGTGTACAACGTGGAAAATTCCATCTGATGTCATTTTATTTCCCCTTTTAGACTCAATTCTGCCCCATGATGTCGGACCGGTGTTGGGTACAGTTTGTTACTACACTCACAGTGTTGGGGGTTTGGCTCCCACTGGGGCCAAAAATCTATGTGCTCATGGTACTTTAAGACACTTGGATGGAAAGTGTCTAATTTATGTTTGAATGTTTTATTCAAAAGTTTTCTTTCAGATCGCAGACCTCTCCTGAGTCTGTCTTTAACACAATCACTTCTACAGAGCTGTCTGCTGCTGGTCATTTTTCAGGCAAAATCAATACAGCTTTATTGATAAAATCCTATACATTTCCCAATGGACTACAAATATCTTGTCAGTGCCAGGGCTATAGCAAAAATGTCAAGACAAAAGTAAGATGTATACTGGAGCTACGCCGTAGTAATAGGCCACAGCTTTGAGCAGAAAATAAACTAGCAGCACTATTACTGTAGGTCCAGTTGTACAGGCTGAGCATTGCCAAGCTAAAGGAGGTCTGTTCCCCATATGGCAGTTCCTGGGCTGGGCTGATGGCCCCAGGAATTTGAATTTCAAATGGCACCGAATCCTGAGGGAGGGGCTCAGCTTTGGGATGAGGGGCCAGCTGGAAATGAGATGCTAGACATGGAGGATGATGGGAGAGGTGAGGATGGAGATAGAAGCACTGAGGCCACTGGAGAAGATCACAACATCCAGAAAGTGATCACACCGATTGCTCAAATTATATTATATTTTATATATATATAAATTGGATAGTTGATACAAATTTTTGTTCAAAGTGGGAGAAAAAAGATTTCAGACTTTCAACAGCACTGTGTGAAATATGTAAGTGTTTCCAACTTCAGTTGTATTTAGACTGTAATAGTGGTTTGACAGATTTCCATTGAATCAACACTAACAACAAACAAAAAGGCAAAGGGATCTGTGCGCCTGAAAATGCAAATACTACAGGAGCAACTCCAAATGTTGCAATTTCAGGGTTTGGTTATATCTACTTATTACAATTTCTGGCAGACCAGATGTTATTAAAAGTATTATAAATATTTTATATATTTTATTTTAAATTATATACAACTAAATCAATCAACTTTCAATGTTACACTTTGCTGAAACTGCTCCTTTAAAAATATTTAAGAGGGAATGGACCAATGAATGACATACAAAATCAGTTAATGCAATATCTAAAAATGTAAGTTATTTGACATACCAGTGATTTCAAACATGTCCTTACAGTTAAACTGGCTTTAAACCCTGGAGCACAACTACACAGCACTGCTGGACTTCTGCTGTTGTTCCATGCACCCAGAGTTTCTTCCCAGGTATTTGACAGTGGGCATTTTACAGTAGTATAGTAGAAATATAGGCCTCCTCGGGGTTAAATGTGGCCAGTTTTGCTGCTGTTACTTTCCAGGAAGTGGAGTGAGTGTTATATAACCTAAATGTTTTGTGCACAGAGTGTGTTTGTCAGTTTGTTCTTGAGGGGATTGCTGCCAAAGGTTATCGGTACTATAAAAGCTGATGCTAAATGAAATGTTCTCACTCCAAATGAGCCATCAACCATTTAAAAAGACAGGGACTTGATGTCTCATAACAAAATTTTAGATTGTATAACTTCTGTACATCCACTGGTAGAACATAATTTCCTTACCTCCGAGACCAGGCCGTAGACGGTTGTCATATCCATCCAGCAGTCTGTCCAGGATCCGTGTGAACAGGGTGATGTTGGTTTTAAAGGCATCAGATGTGGCATCGGCATTCACCGATCTAGTCGACAGACACACAGCAACAACATGACCAGCTAACGGACACTTCAACAAACGGGAATCTGATTAAATTTTAAATACATTTAGACTCATAATTCTGTTTTCCTCAGAGGCCTGGTTTATGGAAGAAAAGGGGTCGTTATTATCTGGCAGAGACTTCATACGTGCCCACACAGACACACACATGCACATTGTTTCTCATCCACATGGATGACCCAGTTCAAGGCAGAACATTTGTGAGCCATCTGATCTTAGAGCCAAAACACAACTGAATATGATAATTTAATCAGAGCTGGAGATTCATGGTAAATAAATTCAGATAAGGTACTACATTAAAGCTCGACATAATTACCACTGTCGCCAGCTCTGGTGTAACAGCTCAGGTTATGGGCATATTTCACTTTAAGCAAGAAAAGGGAATGTATGTACAATATTAATCATTTTTCACCTCTGAGTATTTTCTGTTTGGTCCACACTTCTCTAATTAGCATGAGAGAAAGTGTTGGATTAATGTGGCCGATTTACTGCTGTTAATAGGCTAAATTTGATGTCATATTTTACCAGGCAAAGCAGCAGCACTTCAAAATCACACCCATATCACAACAGTATACATACTGTATGTTTAGGCTGTTGGCATTGCACCAGAAAAAGCATAAATTAAATAATTAGCAGAAAACCTCAGGTGGAGGAAATTGTGACTTAAACTTTAACATTTATCTGTGAACTTTGATTAATTCACTTTTGTTCAACTTTTTAAAAATTGTTTTGTGTAAACATCAGCCTGCTATCGTCGATATCTAAGTAGCTAACTAGCTAGTTTTCCAGGCTTCCTCTGTAGTTAGCCAGCTATAATGTTAGCTGGTGTGGTTTTCTGAAGCCAAAAACTATGTAAGACATTTTCCTAGCTACAGTATATCAGCTCATACCTTACCTTTACAGATACTGATGCTAATGTTGGAAATATCATGAATTTATGATAGCTAACGTTACAACACAGTAGCTCGCACTTGAAAGAAGCAGTGGTGACTACAAAGCTAAAATTACTAGCAGTTACATTATAAAAATCTAATATGATAGGAGCTAATTCAAGACCAGTAACATACAATGCCATGTTTGTATCTGGTTTCACTAGTTAGCAAACTTCTACCGTGTTGTGTAGCCTCCAATTAATGTGTGAATGCTAAAGGAAGGTTTTCTTCTGATGGTGCGAATAGACTTTTCTTCAAATCAGGCCTCTTGATTTGTCATGGTAGTGAAAGCACAGGTGTGACTAATAATATTAACGATGGCTCTGTTGTATTCAAGTTCTTCAGTTTGTGACAGTGAGCCAGCATTTACTATAACAACTGAAGCAGCTAAACAGAATTCATATTTTTATAAAGACCTGAACTTTTCTTATTGTGACATCTCAAAATGTCTGCTGTGGAAAAAAAGGCCTTTCTCAGACAAATGTTCAGAATCTGTGCTGGACATCGGTTTGATCATGATGGAGCCTAAAGAGGGATTCAGTGACCTTATCTAAATGACCTCTAATGCTTCTTACACTGGTTGTCTTTGTTTTGACAACTGTCCTCGTGTGAGCAGCTGATTCTGGTTTATATCAAAAGACACCTTAACACCTGATGTGACAATGTGAGACGTCCTCTGCTAGGATTTTTTTAAAAGCATTGAGAAACCAAGGCGCCCAGGTTTAGTAAAAATGAAGGTGAAAAGCAGGTTGGACAAATGTTCAGAAATATTATTAAAAGTAATAATTTTTATTACATTTTTTAAAAAGACTATTTTTTTGATAGTTGTTGTCCCCTTGAAAAAAAGCCATTTATTCACAATATTGCTTTTCAGTACTGATATTAGCTGTATTATCCTGACTTGAGGGTATTGACAATTAAAAGTACCCTGTTATAGAGGAATTATTTATTTATTTTGTGTGTATCTTGGGGATTTGTAAAATTAAATAACCTCGTAAACCATAAGAACTGAGAATGGCAGGCCTGCTGCGATAAGCTATATTTTCAACAAGGCAGTAGATAATTACCCACATGCCCTCCAGGTTATTTTTATGGTCAGACTGAGGCTGCTGAAGGCGGTAACTGTCTCCACTCCTGCACATTGTGTGTCCACTGATAATGAGTGGAGGAAAAAAAAAACTAGATAACTAGATAAATAGAGACCTCCAGTCCGTCCCCCGAGACAAAGTGAGTGATCCTCGGCCTACAGCTGTATCATTCAAGGCGTCTCCTATTCTAAAGACTCACCTGGTTTTCCAGAGAGCTGTGAGCGCCAGCAGGCAGATGAGAAGTAGAGAAGCGCTCTCTCTGCTCCACATGGCTGCTTCAACACCTACACACAACAGGACAGCCGCTGTAATGAATGGAGGATCTATTTAACCGGGTTTGAGATGCTATTGGGTTTGTATGTGACCTGTACAGTCGTTATATCCATCACTTATTTCTGGGGATTCCCTTTAACACGGGGGGGGGGGGGGGGGGGG
>NW_019525522.1:441258-444806 GCF_002814215.2 Seriola lalandi dorsalis | reverse complement strand
GCAGGAGAGACAAGCAACTGACAGTAATTAGTATTCACTGACACGTCCCACGCCTCCACTCACTGAACATTACTGTTACCAAAAATATTAGATCAAGTCAGAACACCGTTTTGAAGCCAATTTAGACGATAAAAATACCTTTAACGCAGAAAATAAGCAACAATATTAACAAAAAAATGTGGAGGTGAGATCAAGCTCCTCTCCCACGCTTTCCAGCGTCTCCTCAGATAATAAATAATAATAAAATAAACGTTTCCTTTGTGTCTGAGTGGGCAGAAAAACAGACTCACCTCAAGTGCAGAAAGTACCTGCTGCAGCTGGAATCGTCGAAGATGCAGGAAAGTTAAGGAGAATTCACCGCTCTCTCCTGGTCTGATGAGACTGGACGAGTGCAAGTCTGTCATGAGAACAAAGCTGCGAGCATTGATAAATCATAGTCCCAGCCAGCAGCAGGAATGCACCCGGAATGCATTGGCTTTCACAGTGTCCCCAAATTTAATACACAGACTATTAAAAAAATAATAAGCAATGTGATGGACGGAATAAATGAAATTTAAACAAAAAAAAAATAAAAAGTAAAATAAAATAAAAACAAGCAGTTGTGGGAGCTGATCCTGGCTTCAAATTGCCCTGTTCAGCATCCTCCTCAGCTTGTGTAGAAGCTCGATGTGAATCGTGATAAGCAAGAAGCACATCTCAGTCTCCCTCATCTCCACACAAAAACTACAAAGGCTAAGGAGGAGAGACACTGGGTCCTAAAGGTAGTTTGGTATGGACTGAGCCTCCTCCTGCAGCCTCCAGCTGAGACCTTGACAAGTGAGGATGCTAATTAATGTTGTATCCACTCACAGTCAATATACAGTGGTGTATTGATTATGCAAAACAATCATTGCGTTGTTGTAATAGATTATATGGGTTTAATCAGTTAGGGTAACACACTTTGATATTTGTGCTGATGCTCACCAGAACCTTGATTTTCCTTAATTATCTTAGGCTCACACACTGAAAAATTAAGTATTTAATCCGGACCTGTGTACTTACTGGGATGGGAAAGCCTTTAACACAGCAATTAGACTCTAACACTCCCCACTCAAATACTGATGTATGACTTTGTTTACAGGATAAGGAGCTCCTAAAAGCAGTACATCAAAATGAAGGATTAATGAATCAATAAATGCTTAAAAAATCACATATTCTTGCAGGTTAACTGTACAACAGTTTTTTGTATCTGTGTAGTTCCCCCGCACACTTTTGCTACCAATATAAAGTGTGAAGAAAATGTAAAGAAATGGCCAGTGTTGACTGGATGTACAGGATTACAAAATCAAAACATCAGTCCAGCCATAAATTGGATCTGTGTGTGTGTGTGTGTGTGTGCGTGCGTGCGTGCGTGCGTGTGTGTGTGTGTCCAGAGAATGCTTGGACTGTGCACTGTGGTAGAAATAACCAGCCTTTTCAAATGACTGTTGTAGTTTCAGTGTTTACAGTGGGCAGGTTTATTTTTCCAGATCACCTCAAACCAGAAACTTATTTATAAACATCAAAAACATCACATTTCAAATTTGTTTTTTTTGTTTACTGTTTTTCTTCTTGTATTGTGCCACATACTTCACATGGACCTCTTTGGGAGCTGTTCTTTCAGCACCACATACTGTGGACAGATGAGATGTCTTTTAATGGACAAGTGTAACTCCTTCTAACATGTGTCCATGTTTTCTTTGTCGGAGTTTTTCTAAATGTAAAACATGAAAGAAGCGAGTGTACATATCACTGACTACACATAAATATTTTAAATAATGTAAATTTGTATTTTGATTTAGATTGACTAAATGAGGCAGCAATCCAGTGACGAAAAGGAAAAAATGCCACTTTACATCATTATCTGTTATTTCCATAACAGATTGCTTTGTTGACAAAGGTCATTCGAAGAATGTGTTTAATAAAATGGCTAATAATGTGTTTTGTTTCTCTGATTTATTGCAATAAAGAGCTGCGATAAGAGTAAGATTTGAGAAGACATGGTTGAGCTGAAATGTTGAAGAGAAAGTGTCTGTCATGTTTTCAGCAATGTTTTGTCAACCTTTTCCATGTTTCTGAGAAGATAAAGTAGAACATTAAATTGATGGCGATGCTTTCATGACTCGATTACTGACTGGAAAAATGAGCAACTGCAGATTCCCACATGTTCGATGCACGTGTGTTGGATTTCTTTGAGTTTGTAAACTACTAATTACAGCAGTAATGAACTGAAAAATAATAGAAGATCGTTCAGATTGTGTTTGAAGTCTTAATGAGCAATATAACAATGACATTGAAATGAAATTAAAAGTGTTTGTATCAGGTACCTGTGGCGGATTCTCAGACAGGCTGAAGACAGGATAAAAGAGCATCAGGGAGACCTGCTGACTGATAACCCAGCACATACCCTGATTTAAGAAGCAGCAGAGGAACTACACACACATGCACACACACACAGATCAAAACAGACCACTGGACCTCAGGGGTCGGACCATTATCAAGCAGTCACTGCCTCTCTTTGCTATGCTTCTGACTGGAAAGCTGTCCCATTGATCTCTGCTCTAATCCATACCTGTGACAGGTGATCGATGAGGCAGGTCATCTCAATACCGGCACCCCTCGGGCCCATCATCAAGTCCAACAAAGCAGGCAGGTAGGAAACAGCCTACAGCAAGGGCATGAAGGACAAAAGAAAAAAAATCACCTTTTATTTTGTTAAACTGTGTTTGCACGTGTGTAAACATGTTTCTTTTTTCTCTGAACTTGGGTTTTACTTGTGCTGCTAGCCTCTGGGTTACACACTCTTACAGCACATTGTTTATTGCAAGATGTTGCATCATACTCAGCCTACTGCCAGGCCTGAGTGTGTCCTGGTTGGGCACAATGAGTGACAATGCATATTGATCAAGTCCATGTAGAAGAAGGTAAGCAAATCGTTTCATGTTGAGAGGTAGCAGTGAATAATGAAAAATAATTTAACCTTAGTACAACACTGTCAGCCTGTGTTTTAGGAAAAATGATATGTGATGTGATTAATATGGTAAATAGTTTGTACAACACACACTGTGGTTCATGCCTCTTTGATTAAAGTCACACCCTAAATAGAAATAGTGTCAACCAAATCTGCAACTCAGTTCATCATAAATATGATTAATGGAGGGCTGAATAACTGAATCACAGCCTGTCCTTTAGCTGGTAACCCAGCTCTCTCCTTTAACCCTTTCTTTGTTTTTACAGCCACTAATTGCCAACAGACAGATTACCTGTGGACAGCGGGGATAGCACGGGGGCAATACAAATGCAGATTCATACAGGCAGGAATTGACTGATGTGCTTTCAGTCTGTGGGGGAGCAGCAGCTCAGTAATGATCTGGTCAATCAAAAAAAAAGAAAAAAACAGGTAACGGAAAAGTCTGCTGCTGCTGCTGCTGCTGCTGATGCTGCTGCTGCTGCTGTTGCTGCTGCTGCTGCTGCTGCTGCTGCTGCTGCTGCTGCTGCTGTTGCTGCTGCTGCTGTTGCTGCTGCTGTTG
>NW_019525522.1:396633-439133 GCF_002814215.2 Seriola lalandi dorsalis | reverse complement strand
CACACTTAGCTTATAAAAATTAAAAGGTCACTTTCATGACCTTGCCAATGCTATTTATACAGCAGGAGTTTTCTGCACTCACTGTTGCTAATTTCCCTCAGGTTACCAAGGAAACTAAACCGAGTGCAATTCAACAATCCTCCGTGTTTTGCCGGTCATATTGCATCTGCCATCTTCAGCTCCAGAGTGTCTACAATAATTCCCTTTTTATCCACGGCTAGATCTAACTGCTGAGCCTGTGTACAAACAGCAGAGAGCTAAACCGTGGGCTCTCACACCTGGTGTCTGCAGCACCCTGTCACATGCTCAAAATGTCTCGGTCTCAAGTGCAGGAGAGAAACTGAAAAAATGACAGAGATGTTAGATTTAGGATTTTTAGATCTGTCGGTGCAGAGTTGCTATAAAGCTGATAAAGAAAAATATGTGTGTGATGTACTTTCCTTTATGAATAGTACGAAGAGATGAGTGGCCTTTCAGTGGCCCAATGTGGTCACACCCATAGAAGATGTATCATTCATTTTAGAGAAAAAATGACTGGTATGATATCAATTAAATTATACAGAGGAAAAAGCCTGAAATTGCGGCAGTTGTGAGCAAATGTATTTTTAAAGACATTTCCAGTGACTCCTCCCAGTCTCTGTCTCTTATTCTGTTTTAAAATATCCTGATCCAAAGATTTATACTTGTAAAACCGGTGTAAACCTTTGAATTTGTTCATAATCTAATGGTATCAACAGGACATGAGGACACTGAAGTCACTTCTGTTTAGTAATATGGGGGGAGTTTATATCCTACACATGGTGGGTGATTTACAGTCTTATTGAGGTTGGACCCTTAAATTATATCTAGCTACTCAATGCAGTGTATGGAGATTTGCCCAAATCTGAATTTAGAAATATTTCCTGATTTAAATGAGAAAACATTAAATAAGATAAAGTAAATTTGAGAAACTTAACACTTGGTTACTCATTGATATACATTTTCCCTGGTACTTTGATGTATTTGAGGTTTGACATACAGCCCAGTAAAGTATTTCTCCATATTAAGATAATTATAATAACCAGCTACAGACCTCCAACATTTACTGTTTATAGCATATATATCATGTCCACAGTAGTAGCAGTAGCAGCAGCAGCAGCAGCAGCAGTAGTAGTAGCAGTAGTAGCAGCAGTACTAGCAGCAGCAGCAGCAGTAGTAGTAGCAGTAGCAGCAGTACTAACAGTAGCAGCAGCAGCAGTAGTAGCAGCAGCAGCAGCAGGAGCAGCAGTAGTAGTAGCAGTAGCAGCAGTACTAACAGTAGCAGCAGCAGCAGTAGTTGCAGCAGCAGCAGCAGCAGTAGTAGTAGCAGTAGCAGCAGTACTAACAGTAGCAGCAGCAGTACTAACAGTAGCAGCAGCAGTAGCAGCAGTACTAACAGTAGCAGCAGCAACAGTAGTAGCAGCAGCAGCAGCAGCAGTAGTAGTGGCAGTAGCAGTAGCAGCAGCAGTAGTAGTAGCAGCAGTACTAACAGTAGCAGCAGCAGTACTAACAGTAGCAGCAGCAGTACTAACAGTAGCAGCAGCAACAGTAGTAGCAGCAGCAGCAGCAGTAGTAGTGGCAGTAGCAGTAGCAGCAGCAGTAGTAGTAGCAGCAGTACTAACAGTAGCAGCAGCAGCAGCGGCAGCAGCAGTAGTAGTAGCAGCAGCAGGAGTACTAGTAGCAGCAGCAACAGCAGCACTACTAGTAGCAGCAGCAGCAGCAGCAGTAGCAGCAGCAGCAGTAGTAGTAGCAGTAGCAGTAGCAGCAGCAGGAGTAGCAGCAGCAGCAGTACTAGTAGCAGCAGCAGCAGCAGCAGCAGCAGTAGCAGCAGCAGTAGCAGCAGCAGCAGTACTAGTAGCAGCAGCAGCAGCAGCAGCAGTAGTAGTAGCAGTAGCAGCAGCAGGAGTACTAGTAGCAGCAGCAACAGCAGCAGTACTAGTAGCAGCAGCAGCAGCAGCAGCAGTAGCAGCAGCAGCAGTAGTAGTAGTAGTAGTGGTAATGTACTGTACAGTAATTTTCCAGTTGAGTCCAAACAGCCACCAGACGCCACATACAAGCTGAACACACTTTGATTTGTTCTCTGCTCATTCATCAGTAGCTGCAGTGAGTTCTCTGAGGAAAAGAATTGCATTTTGTGAAAAAAAAACATCTTAAATGTTTCCCTTACTATGAGGTCTTCATCAACCAATGTTGATGTACTTGCCTAGTCATCAAAAAAAAAATATTTAAATGAATGCAAGTAATCTGGTTTAAAATAAAGGAATTTGTTAAACTAGTCAAATCTTACAGTGTCTAATGAAAAATGCTCTATAACAATAAAAAAAAGTTTATAATTACACTGTGCTATTAGTCAGTGAGTGATAATTAAATTATTAAAGAACTGCATATTGAGGGGTTTGATTATTACTTATCAGTTCTTAATTACTGCTCTTGGACACCCCACTTTCTCTCAACTGCCAAACATTTATATCTGCAGAGGAATGTTCTATGAAAGTGAATCAGTTTCCTACGTTTTAGTTTTACACTTGTGCAGGAAGACACAAAAACACTGATCAGTGCAGCTTTAATTTTCCATATCAAACAGTTGCTGCTACTTGTTGAGTCCATATTGTATATTAAATGTACTGCTCTTTCAAGTGGATCTATAATTAACACCACCACTTGTCAAAAGAAACATATTAAAAGCTAGACAGAGTTCTCATTATGCTGTTTATTTCTCAGTTTTTGATGGCAGGACACCAGCAGTATAGTCACCAGCTTTGCATGTGATGAGTGAGCCGTACCAGCTGCTGTTTTCCTACCGTGAACAGAAAGGAAAGGGGTAAGGGAGGGGCTTTTAGCTTTGTCTTGTCTACTGGCCATGACATTTTTGAGATCCGTCTGAATTATTTTTTATATGCCTCAATACATATAGAAACCTGTGCGCTGTTTTTGAGATTAGTGTTGATTATCTTTAATGCTGAGCAAGAGGCAAACGACCTAGAAATTACAAGCAGCCCTGTTAACTCTGCCAGCATAGTGTAGAGTTTTAGATATGTTGCACCTTTAATATGTAACCTAGAGGTGCTGTTTTATAAGCTAACACAAACACCACTCAAGTAAGGCAATCAACTTTCTTTGAATTTATTTCCTGTCAACATCTGTACTTGTTCTTCCCTGTGCAAGCTTATCACATTAGCCTACTGTCTAGCGTTTAGCTAAAAGCACCAAGCAGCTTATCTGACGGTTTTTTCTTGGCCGGCAAATAGTTTATTGTAGTCATCGTATCATGACACGGAGCTTCCAGCAGAGCAGTCTCACTAACATGGCTGGTGCCTGGTGTGATAAATTTTTCTGCTGCGACAGTTTTAAATAAACAAAAAGATTTATAAAGTGGAAGTTTAGTTGCTGTATTTCTGTCAAGCCAATTAATTCCTGCAGTTTTCAATAGTAATTTGATATGACAGGTGAAAACTTTAAAGCTGCACTAATCAATACGTTTATTTAAACAAATTGTCAAATTACTATGTGTAATGGGAATGGGTTGTCTCAAGTAATGAAACCACAGATAATTATCATCCAACAGTGCAGTTCCCTCAGCTACACTAATGTCTTTCCCTCACTGTTTTGGTTGTTACAGCCCACAGCGTATATTTATTTAACACAATACTTATGTTGCCAGTTTGACACATGAAGTTACAACATCAAGCATGGATTTTTTTCTAACATGTTTAATTGTGTTTATTCAAAACAGTGCATTAGATAAGGACTAATAAATGAAACATCAGTTCAAAAAATATTTTTATCAGCATATTGACTGTAACAACTTGAGCGGATGACAAACAGTTCAAATTGGAATAATGTACAGTTAGTACCATAGTTTGTCGTCAACTTTGAGATAAATTCAACCTGGCATCAATACTAAGTACACGACAGATTTTCATTTTCACAAGTAAATTTCTTTCAGGCAATGTTGCAGAAAATCATCTGCACACCAGTGCATTCAAAGATCTGCACTACTGTTAAAATATTAGTACAACTTGAGGGTCTGTTAGTGTTTGATTATGTGTTGAATTAATTAAAGTGTATCTTAAATTCTTACATAATGGAAAAGCATTGTAATGAGTCCTTTGGTGCAGCATTAGTCTATGTAAGGAAGCCATTTAAGGTTGTGCACATATGTCACTATGCTTTTGTTTACATTATTGCTGTCTGTGTGTGGCTTATCTAATAGTCTAAATATTGCTTTAAGTGGTGCTCCTACTATTGAGTATTATTATTGAGGGTATAATCCAGATCATGCCTCCAGAAATCATTGTTCCACATCAGTGAAACCCATCGGTGCAAACATGCACCAGCAGATAAGATCAGGATTTTTTAGGCTCTTCACATTCTGTGTGTAAATGTTGTGACACAACAAACAATTGGAGGCATGCCTTCCATCTTCATTGGGGGTAAATCCCAAAATGACTTGCACTTGTGCACGAAAGTACATTACAAATTAGACTGTATTATCCTATTAACTACCGAGAGCCTCCACATTAATTATCTTGGCCCATGGCATTCCAAAAACTGGGTTAAGTGAGGTCTTACACATATTACACATGAAACCACTTAGATGAACAGGCTGCAGGAGAAGTGATGCCCAAAGGAATATTAGAAAAGGTAATGGTGAATTTAAATCATTTCATGTGACACATACAGCATCAGCCAAAAACTGATCATTGATACAACAATGGAAATTATCTGTCATTGCAAAAATACCAAAATCAAAATATACCCCGGGAGGTCTGTTGATGCTGAAGGAAGATACCCCTAACAGGTTATAGGACACTGGTGATGAGCCTTCAGGGTAAAGTGTCGTCACTTTAAAACAGTACATATGAAGATATGACCAATCTATGAGGATAGATGAGTGATAAGAATAATACTATGGAAGACCTACATTGTTAGTGTGCTAATCTCTAGAGAGCAGCTCATGAAATGCAACTATTCTTCAGACCCTGGGCCTCCACCACTTTCACAGCATGAGGACTCTAACCTAACAAAATGCTAGCCATTGATCTTTCACTTCAGAATCAAGGGAATTAGACAGTAAAGTAGATGCAAACCAGCCTGTTTGTTTGGTCAGGCTGTACTGAGAGCCATCTGATGTGACTGTATGAAGTCCTTTGGTTTCAGAAGAAAATCACGGCATTTTGCTCCCTCTAGTGGTTCATCACTCTCGAGGCGTAAGAAAACAATGCTCTTTGTACAGAGCCATGTGGTGACGATCAACATACACATGATTCAGTTTTGAAATCATTCAAATGTCACACCACAGTGTATCAGCCATGATGAAGAGTAATCACAGCATTTTCTCAGTCCATTAGTACTGACTTGGTGTGAATTCACATACCAATGTTATTTTAGACTATTTAGTGACTCATTTTGTACCAAAAACAAACAAAACAATAATTTTGGGGAGTAGATGCAGTTCAATACATGTCCTGCTCTCTGTATTGAGTGTGTGAACAGACTGTCATTCTTGTTCAAAAAGGCCTTAAAGACTTGACAATTGTAGGAGTCAATTCATTTTGACATGAACGGTTGTATTTTATGTTGATACACTGATGGAAAGTTAAATAAACTCTTAATTCCGCCAAACTGATCAAATTTGATTTGTATTCTTTGGAGTGAATGAACTTCAGTTTGTCTGATGTTACTGACCAGGAAGCAAAGTCTGTATAGCGTTTCAGGCATGTGTTATAGCACCGGATTTCAGGATATTCTAAATCTTCTCTTGCCACTGTATATAAAGATATACGTTTCAAAGTCACTCTGTTATGACCATGAGTTTCTGTATATTTCCTAAAAACAAGGTGATCAGATCACCTTTACGTTCAGGACGTTTTGTGTCCTTAAATCCCATATGATGATAATATAAAGGAGACTTTGCTTTGTCAGTAGGAAACAAAGAATTATAACTTTGAGCATCCAATAAAAACCTGTAATGTTACCTTAATGGACTGTTTTGAAAATTGAAACACATTTTTGTCAGTATAATAATTTAGATCGTACAGAACCTCCAGATGCTTTCTCAAATAAGATCTTGTTAAGCATAAAATTGAGTCAGTAGAGCCACTAGAGGGAGCGGTACACCACGGTTTACTTCAAAAGTGCTCTGAAACTACAATGAATGCCCCATTTTACAGCACCATCTGCACTTTCCAGTTTTTGAAAAAGCTATTTTGATGCTTTCGAGCTATTTAAACAGCTGATATGACAATGATTAATTGAGAGCTTGATGTCAGGATGTGGTTGAACTTTCCACAAACCTGCCCCGTGTCAGCTTTCAAAATGGCAGCGAGCGTGTGGAGCATCTTTAACTGCCTGTCTGTCATCCAGAACAGCATGTTGGTGAAAAAATAAAAAAACAAATTCACAACCTGTCGTTGGCAGCTCTATCAATCATGCACACATTTAGAGCAGCAGAATCACGCCACATAAACGCATGAACATCAATCTGTTGTTGACAGGGTCCGTATTAGTACATGGATGTTCTGTGTTTTTATAATGAGATGTATTTTGTACACTGTTGTGAAAGACAGAGACAACAGGGGGAGAGTGAGGTACCAACAGGGAAGCAATAACGGCAAAATCAATTTCACACATGACTGCGTTTAGGAGAGGTGAGTGGCGGCGGGCATCTTGATCTGTCCATCAGCCTGTGTGTTTCTCACCACTGTGGCAGCATCATAACTCCTGTCGACGGGGCCAACAACCATGACTCCATGGATGATATGGCTATTAGAGCAAGAAACTAGACGCCTACTACATCATGAATCCCCACGCTCGCTGTATCCACATGACATCTCTCTCAGGTCTACAGTGAAGCTGAGCTCATCCACCAACTGTTTAACCTTCAACTTCTGCAAACAGTCTCCAATGAATAACAGGGGAAAATGAGGCCACAGGGAAATATATTCTATTACTTTTATGATTCCCTTAACAAAATATATTGAAGATAATATCTAAATTATAATCACAGATGTTTCAATATCCTGCTTGCTAAGAAACTGTCATCTGCAGGCTCTAGAGGCTGACACTGCAGATTTATAGGTAAAATATATAGAGAGTAAATATATACAGAGTCCTGTTATTTACCAAAACTGTCATTTTGTCTTCTTTGCACTTATTTATAGCAAGTAATCACTTAGAAATGTGCCCAGAGACAGGATTCAATGACAATAAAACCCCTGCTTCACCTCCACCAGCCAGTTACAAAACAGAGGAGCCAGCAGAGAGGACAATTTTCTGACGTCATGTTGTATCATATCTGGGTAACGACGCCCTTCACTTATTCAAAGATTCAATTATCAGCAGTATCTTTCGTTACCTCTGGGGGGGTCACACAGGACGCTATTTTTAGTATATTTTCAATATGGTTGGGAAAGGGATGGAGACTGCACCGAATTCAGTGGTGGCAAAAAATTAAGCTAACACTGTGTCATGTTTCATCTTTTGTCCACAGAGAGATTTTTTTGTTAAACTCTAAAATTGATGTTTTAGAAAATACACTTAGTTGCTTATTTTACCAAGATGCAGGTAAGAAGTTTGATGCCACTCTCATGTCTTTAGGACACGCTAAGCTCATTAGCTTAGCAGACTGGAAACAGGGAAGACTGGCTAGCTGAATTCCTGGAGTCCTGTCATTACTGTGAAGTTGCTAAGCAACCAGCAGAGACTCCAGGAAGTCACCGCTACTGGTCAAGAAATAATATGCACAAATAAGCTGTGAAACCATAATTTAAACTTTCAACACATTTCTGTATGGATTAAACAAACAAAGCTACTGCTGCTGCCACTCTGCTAATGGCTGCTTTCGCTCTGCAGGCTGTGTAGACATTGTGCCACAGGTGCTGGGTCAGATTGTGTTACCTGTAGACAGAGTCAGGCTAGGCTAACTGCCTCTGGCTTTATGCTAAGATAAGCTAACTGACCGCTGGCTGCAGTTTTATATTTAGCATGCTTACATGAGAGTGGGTGTCGATCTTCTCATCTAGCAGGAAAGCAGAAAAAAAAATTCCAAAAATGTCAAACTATTTCTTAAACATGATCTAAACAGAGAGAGCGGGGCCAGAGGCAGCGCTGCACTCAGACAGATTGCTGGTAATATAGTAAATGCCATTACCTTAACTCTAGCTGGCCCAATTAACAGTGGCTGAATGACTGACAGCTGCACATCAGCTCACTCTGGGGTTGCATGAAAAATAAAAATCAGCAGGCTCCTCTACCTCAGGCCTTCCACAAAAAACGCCATTTCCTATGCTCTACCTTCAACATGTGTCAAGTGTGATCATGCCACCACTGCA
The DNA here is from genome assembly GCF_002814215.2 of Seriola lalandi dorsalis. Lineage (NCBI taxonomy): Eukaryota > Metazoa > Chordata > Actinopteri > Carangiformes > Carangidae > Seriola > Seriola lalandi. The sequence goes on along the minus strand of NW_019525522.1, from coordinate 430,782 downwards.
GCTTTAATAACGACACTGCTTGGCCTCTGCCCCATAGACCTTACCCAGTAATACATGAGACATTTCCTAGCTTTAACACCATGAAATGCAGTGAAATGATGTAACATGGGTTAAAGCTGAAGGAGTATAGAAACAGCTGAAGCAGGTCCATTGTCAGTCACATCTGTTAGACACAATTTAAGAGGGTGGATGACAGCAGTGAGCTCCGATGTCTCCCCTGTGCAGCTGTTGTAGGACAGTTCAGTCACATTCTTTTATCGTACAAGACAAACTGAACCTAAACAAACATCCAGCTCACTATTTCATTGCTGCAGTGATTTACTGACGAAGGGTATTGCTCTCTGCTCCCTCTATTCTTTCATGTATTTTAATCTGTATTTTACTGTATTTTAATCACTTGCACAATCTTTGTCTACTATTTGGCGAACCATTAAGGCTGGAAAGAAGCTTAAATCTTACTGTTACATGAATTAATAACTTGTCTTTACTACTTTCTGCCCAACTGATCCCAAATTTCATCTTCAGTGTTTCCAGATTACTTAATCCATCTTGTGTAAGAAAGATGCTTTGCAAGTAGGTACTGTACAAGAGAGGCTTTTCATGGCTGATCAGGTCCCCGGCCAAAGCTCCACTCAGCCTGGGGGACTTTTATTCTGACCAAAACCTGTCAATTTCATTTTACTTTGACTGTGACTTGGCCAGTATTCAGGATTATAGTTTTTTATAGTCTAAACAGAAAGTCCCTAGAAACCACTACCAGAGTTCCTTTGTACTCTCAAATAATTTGAAAAATTTAGCATCATCTAGCCTGCTGGGGACAAAGCAACAAGTCTTCATGTTAAGATGGAAGTACACTGTAATCATTAAATATAAATCCATTTATCCTAATAAATGTTTATATTTACATAGCGTCGTTGCAGTTCATTTCAGGATAGTGGCACACAAACATCCGAACATCTTGCCAGGTGCAGGTTACAAAAATAGGAAAATGAAAAAAATCCCATGCTTTATCTTGACTGCAGGCCAAAAGGGATCATGAGGCAGTCGAAGCCGATGAAAACCTTTACGGCCAGATGTAGCATGGTGTAATATAAAGGAGGACAGTAGCATATTCCAGTGTGCAGGTGCTCCTTCTTGTGTTGAGTCAGATATTTCTAATTTGGTTGATTTGTTCCCATGCTTGCTGTTCGAGGACCTTAAGAAGAAAAATAGAAATGTATTCTGAGTTTGTTCTCCTGAATGTGGAAGTGTTTGGCGAGCACATTTTGTTTATCAGTTTGGCAAGAACAACAGTTTCCTGTTATTGTTTGCAAACACTCGCAATCCTTATTTGCTCCCCATCTGGTAAAAGAAAAGATCTTCACTCTTGTTGCCAGAGCAAAGTCTATCCACCTTTAGCCACCATCGTGTCCTTTGATAAGTAAACCACCCAGTAGACCATGTTAAATGCCCCGAAGGACACTGGGAACAGGATCCGTGCGTATTTGTCAATTTTGCTGGTTCCACCCATACCAGCCGTGGTGGGCTGGGAGCACGGCGTCTGCTTTAGCTCCAGCTTGTTCCCCATCATCTGGATGCGCTCCAGCTTAGGCACCAGCAGATGCTGCAGAGACGAGGAGCTGGTGTTCTGCTTGCATGGCGTCCCCGCCATCACGTCTGGCGTGGAAGCAGCAGCCTGGGGCGAACTCTTCACCAGCTGGGCAGAGGAGGAGGCCACGCTGAGCAGGCTCTCAGACTTGGGGCTGGAGCGGGAGAGGGTGGAGGAGCTGCCGTTGGCTCCACTAGCTAAAGGTCGCAGCGGTCTCGCTCTTCCTACTCCTGAAATGCTGGTGGTGGACTGGGCTCTCTGCTGGCTGCTCGCCTCTTGGTGGGAAATATAATTCATACGCTTTCTCAGGTTACCGTTGGTATCAGGATTTTGCTGTGAGAAAGAAAAGCACAATAATTAACATATCTGGATATCTAGAGGATAAAGGGGTTGGGAGGTTGTGTGATTTTTAGCTTTCACAAAACCAAAAACACAAAAGTGTAAGGAATGGATTAAACTGTATCTGCAGTAAGTAATCATAATCATAACTGCAATCACGTGTACCACTTACAGTAGCAACCCAACCCAGCACTTCCAAAGCCAAGAGATAGCATGTGATTCACTAACTAAATAAAGCTCGGTTCATGATACACGTAACATTTCCCCACTGCGTGGAAGCTAGTTCAGGATGCTGATATATCAGAGTTTAGAGTGAGGTTAGCGGCTCTGTCCTGCTCTTCAGTAAATCTCATACCGTTATTATGAACTACATGACTGCGAGAACGGAAACCTTGACAAAATTTTTTCATGTAGTTATTAGATTTTTAAACTCTCAAATATCCGTGTCATCCTCAGAAATCCAGCTTTGCTTAGGTTGTGATTTTATAGTGATGCCTGTTTCACACTGTCATAATGAGCTGTCAACCTGACGGAGCACATTTCATTACTAAATGTTTCAGTGGAGAATTAGGAATGAGGTTTAAGAGACTGTTCAATTGTTCAAGTAAAAATTAAAGATCTTATAATATATATATCTGCTCAAAATATATAACAAATCAGTTAAACTCTGATACATGTATTCATTTAATTAAAGGTCCCGTATTTTACATTTTTTGAAGTGTAAGAAGATATATTTATGGTTTCAGGAACCAAAAACCATCTCTATATAGTTTCACATCTCTCTCAGGCTTCTCTCTGGAGCTCTAGTAACAACAGGTTGGTGAGACACATTACTAAGTGATAAAATATAAATATAGCAGATTTCAGGTAAAACACTCGGTGAAACCCACTCCTGGAGGGCTGGACAGGTGGGCGGCGCATGGGGCGTGGTTGAGGGTGGTGACTGCTTTGTTGTGACATCACAAAGTTCCAGAAGTCCTGACGGCTGGTTTTAAGGCTCAGTGTCTGAATACAGGCTGTGTGCATTTCTCTGTGGACTGAGGTTTTAATACTTTCATAGTATTAATACAGAAACTAAACCTGCTTTATAATCTAAAAAGACAATATGAGACATTTAATGAATTTATAAAATAAGAAAATGTGTTTTGTTAAAAGCTTTTTACACTTAAGACAAAAGAATTTAGAGGATTTTTAATGTGAATAATGTCAGGAAAGGTGAAGCCCACTTGCATTTCTGTTCTGAACAGCGGGGCTGAGCAACATAAACCTTAACATATTGATCTGATTACAGTCCCCCTGACACAGATGGCCTTCATCTGGAAGCAGACGATAGAGTGTGTGCAATACAGATGTCACTTACCAAGGATTTCACTCATTTCACACAAGCTTAAGACAGAAAGTAGGTAACACTGCATCGGGGCGGTAATGCAGTGTAGCGTCAAAGGAGCTTATCCTTTGAGAGTTGATGTTTTCAAGCAGCGAGAGTGTGATGCTGGTACTAAGGCATTTGCAGGAGTAATCCACCCCCCTGAAACTGAAAGGATCCAGTGTTATTGTGTCCCATGTGCATCAGAGGAAGTGTGTGTATGTGTGTGTGTGGACAGCAGGGTGTGTTTTTGATGATGGGAGAGGTTAAAGACTGAAGAGCTGGAACTATCAACAGACCCTGACCCTCGTGCAAAGCCCCTTTAGCAGCGCCAACAGGACCTGCTCTCGAGGAAAAGAGTATTAATTTTTTCCCCCCAGTGTCAGAGCCTCTCTGAAACCTATACAGATGTACCCGGGCTGTGTTGCCGTGGCAACCTACTAATCCACTGAAGTGCCGTTGTCACTATACTGCATTCAGGCCTGATTACGCCACACTGGGATTTGGACTGGAGGGAGCAACTTAAAGTAGTTAGTGTAAAACTGACATATGCATTGCTGGGTTGTGTCAGCTTCATCAGTTAACAGCAGACCTATATATTTAATTTGATCCCTTCAGAGGAACATAACGCAGAGAAAATGTGTATGTTCTCCCTTCATTTCCTGTCTGTAACACAGTGTTTACACACCACCATAAATACAAGCAGTGATTTGTAACACATTCATCATATCCCATAGCTCTAAAATAGCTTCATGTCATAGTCATCAATTCTGATTAAATCCATAAATCAGCTACCTCGGTGTCAATGTAATTTCAACTAGTGGAACAGAAATAGGAGATTATGTCAATTTATTCATCCTCCTCAGCAAATGCCATCAGTGAGAAACACCTCGTGATCAGCCACAAACATCTGTGAAGCTGTTTTCAGATTCTCTTTTTTTTTTGTTGCACTTTCATATTATTTCTGTCGTCTCTAAACCAGAATCAGCTAATTAGCTGCTTTATTTATGTCTGAACAATAGCTAAATTTGTCCAGGCTGATCTGGGGATAACAGGTATGGGATGTTTTAGCAGGATCTTATTGTCCGCTTCATTTAACGTGTTTGACATGCTCTTGTTTAGACAAGTCAAGCTGAGGTTGACAGAGCAATTATCTGTGTAATCAGGTAAAAGAAACAGCTACAGCCCCAGAAGTGATAGTCTCAGAACAATTTCAAAATAATATAACCTAATTTGTGGAAAATCCAGAAAACCTAAAACACTGTGAATGATCATAAAACAGTGATTGTGTGTGTTATCACCAATTTATTAGAACCTTCTTGACCTGAGAGCCAGATTTTCAGTTTTCATGGAGACTAAAAAAAAATCCATAAACCTTCCATAATGCCAAACAGCAGCACGTCCTAGTGGTGAATGGGAGTCTAAACTCATGTCCTGGATTCAGATTACTCCTGGTTTTGCCACATTTCAGATCCTTTCAGCTCTTATGAGCAGGAGCACAGCTGACAAACCTCAGGCAGGCCCACTTCTGGCCGTTCAAAGGTCTAGGCTAAAGGCCAGATACGGTAAGCACATAATAAGGGACACGCTGTGTAAGTGCTCCTCGAAGTAAAGTGCTATCAGGTTATTTGAGGGAAACAAAAATCACCTGCAGCACTTCCTCTGTGTCCTTGACCTTGACAGGCGTGGTTTGGGGCACCGGGGGACATTTGGCCGGCTTCTTTTTGGCCCGCTCGATCTGTGCTTGGGTGAAGTAGTTTACAGCAGCGAACTCAATTAGGGCAGAGAAGACGAAGGCAAAGCAGACAGCGATGAACCAGTCCATCGCAGTGGCGTATGAGACCTTGGGGAGGGAGTGGCGAGCGCTGATGCTGAGTGTCGTCATGGTCAGGACAGTGGTAATGCCTTCAATTGTAACAGCAAAAAAAGAACAATATCAACCATATGAACCTGATCCTGAGTCAGAGCTGTTTCATATTTAGCCATATGCTGTTCTATCAAATTCTAATATATCTAATTTGTACTAAAATTATTTACATTTTTTGCAATAAAGGCAGCTAAGTATGTCACAGTATTTACACCTGCATTAACTGATTTTCTTTCTTTTAGCCACTTGGGGGCAGCGCAACAAGCTGTAAACACAATACTGTCATTCAGGATTATCACCTTATAAAGTTGTATGACTAATGTCTTATAAAACAGTTGCCTATTTACATATAGTCCAGCATGGAGGAAAATGAGCATTAGCATTAGCACTCTGCTTTGAGCTTCGTTTTGGTCTCCACCAACTCCTTTGTAAAATGTTCTATGTGGCCAGAGGTGATGTTGATGACAGCAGCTAGAGTGAACCAAAACAGTAAAAAGTTGCAGGCCATAAAAACCTTAAAGAATGAGCCATTGATAATACAGAAATATTGGTTAGTGCATATAAGTACCTCAAACAACCCACATCAAACCTGAAAAAAATCTACTTAATAAGACACCAGGAGGGTGAGCTCTAGGGCTAACTAAGCTAACCTTTCCTTCACTGCAGGAGTGCTAGGCATCATGACATCACTGTACCTTCTTTTTTTCTTGCCTTTTCACTGGGATACAAGCCAATGTACTTCAGGGAGCCAACACAAGCTGCTCCACCCATTGAGGTTCAGCTCACCCAATAGGATTATTTCTGCCTGCAGACAATCTCTTCTTCAGTCATGTTTGCATTACTAAAAGTCTGATGTGCATCAAAAGACATTACAACACTAAGAGCTTACACTTGCCTGAAGTATATCTCCTGCTTCACAGCAGAAACACGGGGGACTACTGTGGAAACTATGCAAGAAAACAGAGTTTGCACAGAGCTAAAGAATGTTCCTGTACATGTCATGTCACTGTACTAACAAGAGAGGGACCATAAAAATAAAACCAGCTACCGATCTGGCCAGCACACAAGGTCACGTGTGGCTCCTACAATAACAAAAGGTTACAGTGTGAGCCTGCAGCTCATCATTTGTCCTTGGAATTATTAACCAATAGCAATAATGTGATTTGGAGAAAATCCCCTTTACGTTGGCAATCAGGAACAATCTGTGCCGCAGAGTCCTTGCCCAACATAAATTCATCCTCTGTGTCCGGACATGACCGCCATATAATTACCTGTCAATCAAAAGCAGCTGGATGACATTGATAGGTGAACTGCAGCTTGAGGCCGCAGCTTGAGGATACTGACCTCTAATGCAAAGCTGTTCCCAACATAAGCAAAAACTGAGATGGTTGATGAGCTTTTGTGTCTTTTTCTCTCTTTCTCAATTGTGTAACTACTTTCTTGTGTAAATAGTGCAGTTGAATACAGAGGTCATCCTCTTGCTGCTGCTTGCTGCTTGCCTCTTGTATTTTGTTGGATTTTATTTACAGTAAATACTTTCACTTTCAGTCAGCCAAAATTTCGACTGAAATGCTACCCCTCCCCGAATTAGATCTTTACACCAACGGTTTCATTTTCACCTCCACACAATAACAAGATTGCAGCCTGCAGGGGACATTTTGGTTCTTTAGCTAAACCCAAAAATAGAAACATAGATGCCAAACACCAGTTAAAGTTTAAAGAATAGACACAAATCAGTCAAATCAAGTCTATTAAATAAATAATTCAATAGAAGATGAATTTCATGTCTCTACCTTCAGTATGCAGCAGGAGCCAGAAGGCGATTAGCTAAGCTTAGCATAAAGACTTGAAGCAGCGTGAAACAGTTAGCGTAGCTGAGCTCAATCCAAAGTTCAAACATACACCTGCCACCCCCCTAAACAACAGTTTATCCATCCGCCCAGCACTTCTGTACAAAGCATCTCTGGATGTAGAGGAACCAGAACCTGTGAGTAGATTTCCAGAAGTAAGAAAACCAACTGACATTTGTAACATTGCTAATGATAAAAAGTCCAGCTTTTCCCATCAGTATGTCGTGTGGATCACTTCATATATCGATAAAGAGGGTCGTTTTTTGAAAAACTATCTAATATTTGTGTTTATTTTATCTCTGGTTTTTAGCAGCCTTTACACTATAAGCCCTACATGTTTAGAGTACAGCTAGAAAAATGGAAAACTGACAAGAGCATTGTGAGTTCAGATACGATGATACAAGTACCTGCAATGCTGTGCAGGTAAATTTTGATGTCGTTTTTTTCTGGGCTCACAAAGTAACTGGTGTCTAACTTTGTTAAATCATGAAGGTTTCAGCTTCTTACAGCAACTGCTGTGGCGGAGCTGATTTGTAAAATAGAAATAGAAGAAGATTCAGAAAGTAAACCCCAGGAAAATGCTTCTTTTTTTTTAGAAAAACAGATGAAAGAAATGTTCACTGACATATTACACTGAGCTGTATAAGCTAGTGGAAGTGGACGACATTACACTAGCAAATCAAGGTGCCGTGCCTTCACCACAATAGTCTACAGGATGTAAGTATCCCCTAAACCAGGAACTGTCATTTTTACATCAAATTTTTTTGAACTGAGCAAACAAGATACATTACACCAGTGAGAGTCAGAAGATAGTAGCTGTTTCCTTCTGCTTCCAGACTTTATGCTAAGCTAAGCTTATTGCCTCCTGACCCCATTTACCTACTTAACACACAGTCACAAAAAGGTATCAAACTTCTCAGCTAACTTTCATAACGGATGTGAATATTTTGTAAAATGTTAAACTATTCCTATAAACTGCCATGAGCATCTGTACCATGCATCACCCAAGTTAGAATTAAACTTTGTGACCTCCTCAGCTATTAATGGCCAAAGCTGCACACTCATTCCAGACACTGCAGTGAACAACAATCACTTTTCATGTCACAGGCACAGAAACCAATCGCTTGACACTTTGAATGCTTGTTGAAAATGTGCTTTTTGCTCCGACCGCTCCATCTGAAGCCAAGAAGCTCAGCTGTAATCCTCCCTCCTGTTTGTCTTCTTGACAAACTGCTTCTTCCAGACTCAAAACAGGACACTGTGGCTGAGTCTCTGAGACAGGAAGTCAAAACCGAGTGTGGCTGCAGGGGAGAAGAGGAAGAAATCCAAACACCCACCATCCTCCTCCTTTTCCAACCCCAACCTCACCCAGCACAGCCACACACGCACACTCAAATGCAGCGGATAACAGCAGAAATCCGCTGCCTCAGAGGCTCTGCCGAGACAACAATGGCTGTGCTGCTGTGCCGCCTCTGTCATGCTGGACAGTTTGGGCTGAGGAGGCGGGGGCAGTGCAGCTGGACTGTCAGATACACTGGCCACTGCGGGAGAGCAGCATTGATCCTCCAGTGCTTTATTACACTGCAAAGCACAGGGCAACACCTCCACCGACAAACTACCAGAGGGAGATGTCCCTTAATAATAAGACAGTCCAGCAATACAGGTCCAGTTTTCCCAGTCCTGTCTGCCTTCTGTCCTGACTATTGACAGACGCTAATCAGTTTATTTTAGGACAGAGACCCAAATGTTGTACCAGGGGAACCAGGGCAAGTGCAACTGGGTCACAGGCCAAAAACTGAAAGCCACTGATAAGGTAGAAATTATGGATAAAGCAGCAGCTGGTATGTCTGTGCTAATGTATGTTGACAGAAAAAATGCTGGACAATGTAATGATGTCACACTCACTGTAACGCTGTAAAACACTTTAACTGTGAAAATAGCAACACAGCAACAACTATGGAGAGTAAAAAACAATTCAGTGCCTCAAGTTAAGTTATTATTATATCATCTGCTGGAGACTGGAGATTATTTTGAAGCACAGTAATGTACTAACCCTGCAGTGGTGTAAGATGGGAAAACATATTCACCTACTAGTAACGTACACCTTGCCCAACAACTTTGTTTTTGGTCACCCCCCCTCTAACCCTTACTTCTGGTCTGCCTTCTCCCACCTCAAGACTCCTGTCCCAAGTGAACACGTCTGGGACCAGTCTATCAACTGAACTCTCAGAGACCAAAGTGATGATAACCCATCATCAGACTCCTGATCACACAGCTAACAGTCCAAACGTCAAAGTAATGAAGCATTACTGTGATTAGTCACTATCCCCTACACTACTCATAATGGAAAAACATTACTGTAATGCAACTTAGTCATGGGCAACTCTACTGCTGTTAACTACATTTAGAATTCAGATTAAAAAAACAAATAATAAATTAAAAACCATAATCTTGTAATAGGTTTAAGATGTAGAAATGGGGATAGAATTTAAATATTGTTTGTTATTTTTGTTTCATTTGAGGCCTGAACCCTTTAAAACAAAGCCTCATTAAAGTAGCATAGAATAACTTAAACTTTTAATTAGATCCTCTGTGTAAATGAGAAGACTAGACATAATTTATTTTTTGTATTTCTCTGTATTAGACGGTATTCTTAAGGTAAACTTAAAAATCTGTAGATACCTAAAGTCAACATTAATCCCTGGAGCATCGTGCCTATAACGACGCATCTTTCCCCATGTTACCCTACATTTCTGTTAAAAGGTTTTATTACATTTCCAACCAATTGTAGAGCGATATTTATAACATCTTGAGGATATTTTGTATAATCCACCATTTAAGTCCAAAGATTTTTTGTAGATCTAAATTTCTGGTCTTTGCTTGAGGCAGTTTTGCTCAGGAGATGCATCAAAATGATTTTTCTTAATGCTGTCAGCTGTTCATTCTTGCATTTGAAACCAGTTTTAAACAGTGAATTTGCCTTTCATATTGAAATCTTAAGATAACACACACAAAAAAAAACCTGCAGCTCTTTATATATTTGCCGTAATCATCACACACAGCAGCATCACCATCACCTTGTTGTGCAGGATGGACACACGCTCCAGCTCTGATTGCTCTGTTGGCATTCAGGCATCAAATAAATAAACAGAGAGGAGGGGAGAGGCTGTGCAGGGTGAGGGATGTGTGAGGTCTACATACCGAAGACTGTGCGTGCCGGGACTGATTCTTTATTTATCCAGAAGGACACTTGGGAGAGGATTACTGTCATTATGCAGGGGATATACGTCTGAATCATGAAGTAGCCCATTTTACGTTTCAAGTGGAAGTAGACCGTCATCACCACATATTCACCTGGAGGATGAAGAGAAATGAATTAGTTTGATTAACAGAGAATTGAAAGTTGCGGGCTGACAGATTTCAGTTAATACAGCTCTGGACAGATGTCACATTTGATTTTATTTTGATCATTTTTTAGTGCTCCTCTACATTTTAGAAATCCCCCATCCATTTTCACCCAATGGACAAACGCCTCCCATCCCAACTCTCTCCTGCTAAAATCTTTTTTGGATCCTTCAGTATTTATGTGAACGCCCTCTGAAAAGCCTGCACTTACAATGTTTACACTGTTTGATGTCATGAGGCTTGTCATGGTCCAATAGACTGACTATTATGTGCAAGAGTCAGAGCTCCCGATCCTTCTGATATCTACAACCTGAGCATATTTGTACAATATCTTCTCTTCCATCCATGTGGAAAATATAGCGTAGACGTGGCAAATCTTCCAGGTTTTACATGATATAATACACACTGACAGCTGAACATTTTTCCTTACAATAGAAGTGATCAGATTTTACCTTTTGTAATAGAAAGAAATAAACAACCATGTTCGTCACATCATTTCTGCAGCCATTTTTAATTGCAAGCATTCAGTATAATTCAGCTCATAGATCAAAATGATGAAAGGACAAGCAGGTCTCACCTGTGATGGATTTGATCGTTTCACTGGAGACCGTCTGGCCTATGAGATCATACTGAACCAGGCTGGAGGACTCGGGGGGGACCTCCACTGAATGCTGAGGCCCTTTGGTCCAAGTATAGATCATCTCTGTTTTAGGGTAGGCATCTGTGGGCAGCCAGCAAAGCCACACCAGTGTGAGTCATTTACTGTAAGTTGTGCAATATAAAAACACACACAGGGTATCGGATGAATTCTGTATATGTTTTTGCATGAAAGCAAAAAAGAGGGATTTTACACTGGGAATTTTATCATAGATATAAACTGACATGTTGTTGCTTAGGTGTGGGAATATACTTGTATTGTCAGTATGTTCATTCACATACGTTTGTCAGCTTTTGTGACACCAAACAAATTTGTAATGAAAATTATTCATAAAAATTCACATTGTCATTCAAGTCAGCACATGTATTTAAATGCTAACATGCTAATATTTAAAGCAGATATAGTCAATATTTTAACACTGGGTAACATGACAATGTATCTAAAAGTTGTCACCCATAATGACAAACCAACAGAGAATTATCACCTTACTTTGCAGCTCCTCTCCCCAGCATTGATTGTTTTATTGTCTTTTAGCTCATTGTTTTGGTTTAACCGTCCACAACTTCACTATTTTAATTCAGTCTCACCGCTCTCATCAGCATCATCTCCAGAAGCAGGTAATAGACAATGGGTTTATCAGAGCTTTTTGACTTAAAATAGCTGGACTTTAAAGAAGGTATTTGCAATTTTGTGAAATGTTGTGAGTTCAGCATCAAACTTCATTCTTTTCCTCACCAAGAGCTGTCTCCAGAAGTGGAAAGCAACGCCAATGTTAACCCTATTACATCTTTCACATCAAGTTAGCATGCTAACCAGCTAGCCGTAGCCCGTATCATCACTTTCCAATAGCGACTCACTGTAGCCTTCAATCTGCCCTGAGGACGTAGCACTTCTTGTCTTGTAAACACAACAATGACTGAAGCTCTTGTCAAGTGACAATCACCGCCACCCGTTCTCAGCAAAAAATCACATTCAGCCTTTAAAGTTGTATCTGCAAAACCAAAACAAGGACCTGAAAGATGCTAAAACGCTCCATAGAGCTGAGGTGAACTGCAGAGTTCGGTGATAATTCTCTGTCACTATCACTGACACTTTTCACATTACACATAGTAATTTTTCCAGTTGTTAATATATAAATATTGATGATTGCAGCTTTAGTTTAATTAAGTCAAATTATGTACTAAATTGCTGACACAGTGATATTTAATATCTTTTAATTTCAAGGGTTTTAAGCCCAAATTATTACTGTTCATTGTTTCTCCGTGTTCACTGTTTTCTCATCAAGGGAAAAAGCTTCTGAAGCAGCATCACAAGATAATAAAACTCTCCACTGACTAATTCATTTTTAAGGCTATCAGCTCTTAAAGGCAGTTTGACCCATCACCTCTATTGAAACGCAGGGAAACTCTCCAGTAATTAAATTACTATTCTGCTTGAAAAATAAGATTGAAGTGCAGGTTTTCCAAACTGTCTTGTAGTTTATTGCGAAGGGGTGGGGGTCTTCATCATGTGACACTGAATTGGCTTATATCTTATAATTCCTTATAAAAATTATACAACAACTTCCAGTCCACTCTTTCAGATCCACTCCTTTTTTAGATCCAATGAATCCAATGCAACATGATGGAGTCAAAGTTCAATGAGATCCCAGCTGTCAGATTTCACTCACTAATGCCTCATGTTGACTTCTAACTTTAAGTCATAAGAAATCCTTTTATTTCCCACTGTTACTTCCTCAGAGGACTTTGCTGCATGTATACTGGTGAGGTTGACCAGTCTGTGGCCGCACGACAAAATGCCAGTTGTCTTAGCCCACCAATCCCTATGGGACTCCACATCGGCTGGATACCAACTGTGCTGCCAAAATGAAATGACTCTGGTGTGTCATGGAGTGGAACGCAATGCCTGTGCAGTCCAGAGTCCAGATGGAGAAACAGAATAGGAGACGCAGAGAGAGAGAGAGAGAAAGAGTGATGGAGAAAAAAATGAAGGCAGGGCAGACATAGAGAAAATTAGCACACACACACACAAACACACACACACACACACACACACACACACACACACACACAAACACACACACATACACACACATCAGCTATGGAAAATAGCCGCATAGGTCTGTGCTATCCTGAGGCAGAGGAAGGGATTCTGACCTTTCCTTTGCTTCAGGCCACATCAGATCCATGGTCGCTTCCTCCTGACTGGAGGCTACAGCAGCAGCAGCACCAGCAGAGCAGGATGGTGAAAGGAGGAGGATGAGGAGGGGGAGAAGGATGACAATAACAGAGAAATGTGAATTTGTCCTCCGCAATGTCACCACGCTGGGTAATTGACGGCAGATTGGGCAGGGTGTAAAGGCAAACTCGTCATCTTTTCCTTTCCTTTCTCTTGCAGATGTAATCTTCAAATCGCTGCTCTCCTCCGATAAGATGGAGCTGCTCTATTTGAGAAACTCTTTTATTTGAGATAAGTCATTTCTGCTGACCAGTAGGCCCACTCTAAACACTGATGCTGAGTTAGGGCTTCATTGTTCACAATGAAGAATGAAATACTTCATTATTTAGTATTAGCATTCAGTCACTTTGTGTCTGACAAAGTGCTCAGCTCCTCAGCAGTCCTTTTCAGCACATACTCCATTTCAGCAGCGAGCAGAGGGCACTCATGTGACTGAGCTTTTCCAGCCAAACCAGGACAAACTTTTGATTTGTGACAGACGTTCTTACCTTCCTAAATTCCTAAAGCACTTCTCTCTATGAATATGAACTTCACAAATTAATCATGAAACCTTGGCATAACAGCTAAAAAAGCACAATTTAGAATTTGCATTTGTGGAAATAACTTGAATACTGGAAACAGGTTAACGCAGCTTGACACTTGTTTTTAGACTTCGGGTTTTGTAGGGATTAAACAAACAAGTTAAAGCATCTCGAACAGCTTTAGATGATAGGCAGGTTTTGTTAGTTTTGGACAGAGCCTGGTTGGTTGTTTCCCAGTAAGCTTTTAAGTCGAAAATTTATTTTCGTTTATATGCAGATGACACCAAACTTTATGTACCGATAAAACCCGCTGACACCATCAGTCTACAATAAACTGCCTCAAAACACACTTATGAAAATTTAAATTCATAATCTACAGTAAATGTTTAACTTCTTGCATTTCTTGTGTTGATTTTGATTAATAGTTATTGTGCCTGTTTTTTGTTTGTTTTTATCCTATGTCCATTTCAATATTTTTATTTCTTTCAATAGATTTATTTCTTATGATCTTTCAGTGTTTCATTGCCCTGTGGAGCAGTTTGTCCCTATTGTTTTGAAATGTTTTATAGAAATAAAGTTATTATTATCAATATTATATATACATAGAAATAGTAACAATATTATCATCTAACTGCCAGCAAGAAAGCAACTAAGCATATATTTCCCAAAAAAAGGTGAACTATTCCTGCTATCCCACTATTCTGCATTTACAACAAGATGTGACAACTGCTGATAACAACTTTTGAAAACAAGTCAATATGAATCCTGGGAAGCTAACACAAAGTCAAAACTCTGCTGAAACGTGTGTACTAATTGTGTATTACTTGCAAATTATGCTGCCTCCTGTTTTGTAATGTAAAATAATCTAGCAGGTCTCCTGTGAAACAACACCAGGGGCACAGTATGTAAGATTCAGTGTGGAAGCCAGAGAGGGCTGCCAGTCTCTCGTGCACTGGGTTTATTTGTTTACAGCTATTTAGAAATGACTCAAATACAAAGCTTCACTGTGATAATGATTCATAAATAAATGAAACAGTGTGTGTAGCACCTTTGAAAAGCTTTTTACAACAAGATTACGATTAACATATGATTTTACACTCCTAAACAACATGTATGATCACTAAACCCATGTGATTCTGTGGAGGGGAGCGAGTTCAGGCTTCACTTCCTTGTTCAGAGCCACTGCAGCAGTATTAGGGGGCAACACAGAGCTATCAGCCTCCAGCTGTCTGAAAGTGCAACAGCTGGTTTATCTTGTCTTGTCAGAGCAAATCAGCAAACATCTGGCTGTTTGTTACCTGCTCACCACCCTCTCACCTGCCATTTAAAGAGCCGGAGCAAAACAGAAGGACACTGATTGAATCTTTGTCAATTACATCCAGCCCTGATTTGCATACATTAAAAGGACAGTGTAACCACATCTGTCACCTTTTCTGCTTTTACAGGTTTATTTAGTTATCCATCACCATCTTTCGCAACCAGCCACGCACACACACACACGCACGCACACAAACACACACACAGAGCACTTACAGCTTCCAAATTTGAGGGGGCATGCATGTCCATCCATGGGGAAGTCCACAAGCTTCATGGGACACTCAGCGCTGATAGTCAACCTGTTGCAGCACAGAGAAGAGTGAATCAATAAAGGACCACAGAAACACACACACACACACACACACACACACACACACACACACACACACACATTCATCAGAAGTTTGTGCAATACAAGTGCACCAAAGTTTTGGTAAATAATAAATGTTACTATCCACTTAGCACTGTTCAGCAGAGAAATGTGGGTGTCACTTCATACTATTTCTGATTAAGAAAAGCTAGCTTGTGACAGCTGATGACATTGTGCTAAATGTTCTTCTGTAAATTGGCATCTGATATAAAATATATCAGTGATGTGTGACAGGAGGCTGAAAAGGTTGGTGATTTACTTTTACCAGAGTGTTTTCACCAAAAAGACAAAGGTAGAGTTCATTGACAGCTTTAATTGAATTCAATACTTAGTTTGGATGCCTCTGCTCTTCCCCCACACAGCTCTGCACTGTTTACACTGTGAACCTGGCTCTGATTTCACAGGAAATCTGCTCAACTGCTTGAAATGAAACGTCTTTCTCCTGTCCTCTCCCATTCTTTTCAATGTAGAACACAAGTCCATTCTCCCATTAGAAATGAACGTGCTAAAATAGAACAAAATAGACACATCATGTCTGACCAAAACTATTTGATCATGATTATCATCAGGTGTTTTCATGACTGTATATGGAGATGGAATATACTGTAGCACCTCATGGTGTAGAGGATGGTGCCGTTCTTCATGATGCGGAAGAGCTTGTTGGGGGCCGTCATGTTGTGAGCCACTGACTTCTTGCCGTTCCTGAAGAAGGTGTCTGGTGTCCACACCTTAGTCACCATTAGGTTGTTCAGCCTTAAAATCTCTATAGGGCCCTCGTACATCAACCTCCGGTCCACCCAGGTCTGGCGAAAGAACACGTCCATTGTGTACTCCTAAGACAGGAGAGTTGACGAAAACAAGAGAAAAGGTTGGTAGGGTAAGTGGAGTGATACTGCTTCATAATTATTGGCATTCATCTTGAAGAAAGTGTAATAAGAAAAATAACTTTTTGTCCAACACAAATACAAAGTAACAAGGGTTTACTTTCCCAGCTACAGCATAGAAGTGCCCAGGTTTAAAGTTTGGCTTTTGTCTGTGTATTCTGTAATGATCCCAGGATGTAAGTTTTAACAGTATTAGTACAACAAATACATAAAAATGTTTAACTACATTAAGAGTGTGAGTACATACCATTTCAACATCTGAAACAGGCCCGAAACTTGTCACATAGATATCTGTCTTGACTTCAGTCACAGGACCTATAGAGTCAATGAAAACAACAGCAAAGGTCCCATTTAATGACTGTTTCCTGTTTTAAATCCTTCCATGTCACAGTCCGGCCTCAGACAGATACCAGTCTTACTCACACTTGAGTGTAAACTCTCTTTATAAGCCCACAAGCCATCAGGGTCAAACCTAAAACACATGCAATAGCTTATCTCATCCACGGCTGTGGTGCCTCTGCATAATGGAAGTAAAAAAAAATTTAGCTTGATGTAAAAACATAATCCTGTTTGATTTTTTTTTTCCTCATGTAATGAATGTCGAGGCAGACTGTAAAGACGTTGTTTATGAGTGCAGGGATAAGCAAAGCTACAGTATGTCTGCACATTTCTGTTGACAGGCTGCTTTGCACAGTAAAAGCAGTACCGAGGCATCATCATAGTCATCATCATCATCATCATCATCAACGTCATCATCATCTCTCTGTGAGAATATAACGCTGCTTCTTAACGTGTCGTGGCTGCAGACATGATGTACCCAAACCAAATCCGCACTTTTAGCACTTGAACTGTGCATTAAGCGTTTGTCCCGCAACATACACACGGTTATATAACTACATTCGCTTAGAGGCCCCTCTTCAAACTATACCAGGCTTACAGGATGTAGTCTGAAGCACGATCCAACATCGCATGTGCTGTGAAACACTTGACCATGCAGCAACATGTTACACACTGTACAATGAAGTCACCTACACAGAGAGAGGAAACGAACTTGTACAGTAGCCTACTTCTATTGCATGTCCTGGAGGGAGGAGCCATCCTCTCAGGTTTCTTTAATTCTTAAATAAAACTGACAAGAGTTGACTTACATAGAGTACTATTTGGTGCGGTAACAAGTAACTTATTTCACTTTATGGTGTTTTAACATCATACAGCATTAAAAGTTAAACAGAAAATAAAGTTTATTTTTCATTTTTTGGGTTTAAAGCTACCTTATTGCTCTTCATGCTCTGTTTCAGCTTCCTTTGGCACAAAAAAAGTAAAATAAAATCTTAAGTTTCCTGTTACCTCCTTTAATTTGAAAATTCTGTGAGTTTCCGATTATAGTCGTATAGAAAATGTTTGATAGTAATAAAAGATACAGTAAAATTTCTTTTTTTTGTCCTACATACCTCCGAATCCAGGTCGCAGCCTGTTATCATAGCCGTCCAGAAGTCGGTCTAAAATGCGAGTAAAATTCTCCGGATAGATCCTTTCATCCTTCCTTGTCTGCCCAGAGATTTTCTTTACACTGGAAAGAAAAAAAAATGAATCCATAACTTCAGCTCATGAACTGATCCTGGAGCTGGAGGTTTCAGCACCACGGACAGAGACACTGTGGGGACTCACCAAGTCGCCAAACAGAAAAAGTAGAAGAGGGTCCGAATAAAAGCGGGGCACATCGCTGTCACCATCTCCTTCTTCTTGGCAGAAACCATCTTTGCATGCCATACTTCAAGCCTCTTCACATCTCACCACGCCAGATGCCTGTGTCCCGGGGAAGAGGAGGGAGAGACGCCGGCGATACAGAGGGCAGAGCGGCGCAGAGAGGAGGGAAGTTGAGAGCCTCTCTCCTGCTCCCGCAATCTGTCCGCCAGACGCGCAACACACACACACACACACTAACACACACATACGCACACATAAATGCAAACGCCTTCACTCCCAGCCCCGGTCACCTCTCGTCCGGATCCGAGCTGCTGCTACTGGGTGCTGGTGGTGGGTGCTGGTGGTATCCAGAGAAAGGCACAATCCTCCCTCTCTCTTCTTCACTCTAACTCTCTCTGTTTGCTTCTGTCTCTTTCTCTCCCTTCCTCTCCTGCTCTCTTCCCCTCTCTCCTCTCTGTTTGCTTTCTCCTTCCCTCTCTCTCTCTGTCTCTCTCTCTCTCTCTCTCTCTCACACACACACACACACATACACACACACCTGCTTTGGTCAGGACACAGATTAGACGTGCACTGCTTTGAAATGACTTCAACAGAGTCACATCTCTGACTTCACCCTCTGTCAAAGCTGGAGAAGGAGGATGCAGACTGTGTGGACCCGTTCCTCTCCTCAACACCCTGACAGCATGACCTCCCCCTGCCTTTCAACATCTCATTCACTTTTTTGCTTCTAGACTCACGCCTTTTTCATGCCTCAGAAGCATCGAGGAAATTTAGAAGCACTCCCAGCGTGCCCTTTGACCCCAGCATCAATTAGTGTCTTTGTGAAAATGTTATACACAGCCACAGACTACATGTTGAACTAGTTTCAGGAATGCATTGGTGAGCGCCTGTATTAAGATTCAAATGGGTCAGTCTTGTCGCAATACGCAATCACACACACACACACACACACACACACACACACATACAAAAACGCACAGGTACTGTAGAGGAACTGGGACAAGCCACATGCTGCTTCACAGATTTCTCTGCACCTGGGACAAGCACAAGACCTTCACTGTGTGTGTGCATGTGTGTGTGTGTGTGTGTGTGTGTGTGTGTGTGTGTGTGTGTGTGTGTGTGTGTGTGTGTGTGCATTTGTGTGTGTCTGTGTGTGTGTGCAAAGTGAAAGCATGTGTGTGTGGCTTCTGAAGGTGAAGTGCGGGTAAATCTCGCAGGATAAACAAGATGTCTGGGTTCCACCACACTGGCTTTCCTGATTAGTTTTGAAGTGCACACACACACACACACACACACACACACACACACACACACACACACACTGGGCTGAAACAGAGGCCACTTAGTGTGAAGGAAAGGGGAGGGAACATTATGTGGATACATTACATGCAATCTGAAGTCATGTAGTCTTATAATGCAGCTCCCAATCCCCTGCACGGCCGCCCACCCCAGTCCTCCCACAATACACTAGAGCAAGGCGGCTCTGAGGGGGATGAGTAATATGCGTTCTCTTTGTGGGGGCAGGCTTTCGTCCAAGTGATATTTTTTTCTCATTTCTTTTCTTTTTCATACATTTGATTACAATTTGCTCTTTTAATGGAAGCACTTAAAGGCATACTGTACAAAAAGGTTGTAATATTATTCATTCAACGGCAGTAAAATGCCTTGAAATGTCAGAAGTACAGTTTTAGGAAAAGTCACGTTGGCCTTATAATGCCACGTTGACCTTTCCCTGTAAGTCTGTCCTGTGTTTAAATTACACTACATGATTTATTACGGGGTTAACATTTGTGGCCTAAAGAACACATGTTAGAGATCTGTAATTGAATTTCTTTTATTGAACTCTTTCGTGGCTTTCGTGTGTGTGTGTTTGCTTGTCTTACAGTTTGTCCTGAAACAGAATCTTCTTGCTTTGTAAGCTATATGCCCTGCAGCAGAAATAACTGCTATGATAACCTAGTTTTTTTTATCAGTATGAGCTCATGAGTGTGTGTGTGTGTGTGTGTGTGTGTGTGTGTGTGTATGTGTGAGGAGGAAGTTAGAAGAGGTGAAGCATGCCTCTGTGATGGCTGGTGTGTGTGGTAAGGGGTGGAGGGGCATGGCAGCAGTGGGTCATTACATTACCTCCCGTAGGATCCATGCGGGGCCTGACGAGAGCCTCAGAGAGTCCCAGCCTGATGACACACACACCTACAGCTGCTGCAGCAGAGCTTGTTAGCAAGAGCTCAGCGCACATGAAAGACTGCTGTCTTTACTGTGGAGCAGTTACAGCCAGATCTCATTAACTTTGCAGATAGTGATTTTCAGACTGGCAGTCAAATAAGCCTCATTATCAGGCTTTTGTTCAACAGTAAACAGAGGTGGAGAGTAACTCAGCTAAGTCAAATTTAGATTTTTTATTTTCCATAATATATTCTCATTTAAGGTTTCTTAAAAGTATCACTTTTTATTGCACATGTATCTTACAACTATAATAACTAATTACATTTAGATTTTGCATGCAATACGTATAATGACAGGTAGTGCAGCATCACCTGCACCAGATACTGAATTTTAGAATTAAAAACTTTATGTTTTTATTCACAGTTTTTAGGAAGCAGAACAGGGATATTGTGATGCTGATGCGTCCTTCACTAAAGCATTTGAACATTTTCTATGACTGTAATTAAGGTTATGTTACGTTTTGTTAGGTTAACCGTGCATTAACAGATTTTTTGTCCCACTTGGCGAGACACAACACTGACATATTATCACCTTGTAAAGTCAATGTGGCAAACGTGTTAACAAGCAGTTATTTTGGAGTTGTGTTTTGGAAACCTGAAGAACATGAAGGTGCCAGCAAACTCCAAATTATTTATTTATCTCCAAATTTACACAATATCTCATCTCCCGCCTCTAATGGCCGACTTTTCATCATGCCTTCGAGTGGCACGAATTTGGAACAGGCATAAACACTTATTTTGTATGAACCAGCTCTTTTCTAGTTGAACTCAGCCCTATGTCCAATATTCACTCAACTTTTTGCTCTGTTTTAGACTCCACCAACTCCTGAGGGGAATATTTGGTTCTTTAATGTTCTGCTATGTTCATCAGCTAATCGCTAACTTCATCTTTGTGTCATTTGATGCTGTGGAGGTAGCACACACTTAGTTTATCCCGGCCTGTTTTCCCGAAAACAACCGCATGCTGCTGCAAAAAATAAATAAATAAATAAAATAAAAGTAAAGTTGAGGGTTGTAAAGTATGTAAGTATGTCTTGTTGGAGCAGGTCAGTCAAAGTGTAATGTATCACAATAAAAGCATCTGGCTACTGATTAGCAGATATCTCTTTCCTTCATGTGTTGGATCTTTGCAAAGCTACAGCGCTCAAATCTCCAGCCCACACTGTTTGTGCAGAAATGCAACATGTGCCTACATGAAATACCAGAAGTAGTTTTCCTTTCTGATAAAGCCTGAATGACATAAATCAGGGAATAACTGTCAAAATACTCTCGCTTTTGACAGCATTTCTAAAAAAATGTTTTTGCCTGTGTTACTTATTTATTTCCCTGCACCGAGCAAAGCTGCACTTTCTAGGTTGTGTTACACAGCAAATAGAGTCATACTGGCCAGGTAGGGAGAAAGCAACTCTTTTGCGCTGGGGGTTACGATTGATGAGGCTCATTGTGGCAGTGCAGGGAGCTAATGAGTCAGAACCATGAAAGCTGTCGGGAAATCACACCGTCCAAAAAAAAAGGAAAAAAGAAAAAAAGCCCAACGTGACATCATCTACACTAAACAAATGCAGAGGGAGAGACACACAGACTGCCTGAAAATGAGACACCAGCGAGAAGAGCTTATGTCACTGATTTGCTTCAACGGTAATTAATTTTACGAACATGCATTTCAGCTTAACCATGCACAAATTACAGTTGGAAAATTGGAAAATGGAAAAATAAGAAGCTTTTGAAATAGAGCAGCTGCACCAGGAAAAAAAACCTGGTGGCAAAAGATGCAAACAAAAGCACTAAAACAGTAAAATATTGATCTTCTTTAACCTGAATGCAGAAAGAAATCATGTACTTTTCAATCATAAACCTTTATAGTTCAAATAGCAAACAGTTCTGCACATGTCAGGGACCAGACTAATGGACCTCCGTTCTCAGTACCACCTAACTTCTATCAAAACTTCCAATAATTACAGTTTTAGAGGTGCAAAACATGCAGTACATCTTTTGTCAGTGTAGGTATCACTTTGTCCACATACATGGACAATACATGTGTTTGAGTTAGTAGTATTCATATAGTTCAGAGCGAGTGAGAAATATCCAGTTCTACTGTGATATGTGTGTGTGTGTGTGTGTGTGTGCTCTGCTGCATATACTCTTTAAATTGCCCCTCACTCTTGTTGTCAGCTTAGAAAAGCTGCCAGCGACAGATGTCATTTGAGTCGGCAAATCAATGATCGCTGGCAAGAACTGAGAAGTCTGCTTTAGACAACCTTTGTCTGATGTCAAAGAGCCATTGTTTCATAGATCAGAATTTCAATTGTAAATCTGCAATTGTTATCATTGTAAACTGTTTAAGTGCCGCGCAAGATTGACAGACATAGCAACAGTAACTAAAGAGTGAGTAACTAACTTACACTGTACATTCAGACAGTAAAATAACAATAATACTGTGTTGGAAAATGGTATGTCATTTTTGAAAATCTTACTCTACCCAATGCAGTTTCATTCAAACTGTAAGATCATGTCTGTCTCTGAGAAATATTTATCAAACCAAACATCCAAACTGTTAGTTTATCCATTCTGCTCATGTTAAACTTTGAATCTCATTCATCATGGGTGTATTTATTCAGCGAGGCTGCTCTTATGTTACACTCAGCACTTGCAATATCCAGCTTGATAAGTTTGCTCAGGCAAAACATGAGCAGGAAGACCATCCTTCATCTGGAAGACAGGGATGCGGTTGTATGGCTGACCGGGACCTTTGACCTCCCTGTAGAGAAGGAGGTGGAGCCAGAAGGAGTATCGTCCCTCAGGATTCAAGAGACATAAAAAAACACCCTCACTCACACACGAGTCAGTAAAAATAGCATCAAATTCCACACATCTGTGTTCAGAAGAAAGAAATATTGACATAAATCCTTTCCTTCGGGGTTCCAGTTACCACCTTGCAGCCCACATCACTGCTGGTTTGTTCCTACCTTTATTAAGACTTTGTGGAAATGCATAGGAAGACGTGACTACAACAAAGGACAGCCTTGACACAGAGGCTTTAACCAGAGTATGACTGACAAATGAACAGTCTTTCCCTGGAACTCATTCCAAAACTGTCCACTGTCTGAAAGGCTCTCCATCTGTGACGCTGCGGCACTGAAGAGTCCTCCGAGAACACGGTATCTTCAGAGAAGCATTCACAAAACAGTGGTTTAATATCTTATTTCTTATGAAGCGCTTTTCCTTCATTACTATTGCCGTCCACGGTCATGGAGAATGAAGTCTTTCCATCCAAATGCAAAGGAAGCATCGTTCTGAGCCATTATCCTCTTGTGAATGTGAGTGATTGGGAGTCATTTATGCTCTGCAGTGCCCTAGTGCCCTCTCATCTACTTCAGTAAGCCTGCCCACCCATTACATGCAAGTATTCAACAACACTTGAGTGCACTGTGATTTACAGATGGCAAATTTCCCTCTCTCTAGACAATTCTACCTCTGTCACACTCACATGAAGTTTCAGTCTGGGCTGTTGAGCGAGTAGAAGCCAGAGGTGGACACTGACTCCAGCTCCATTTTGAAGTGCAATGCATCAATCACCTCAAAACTGCTTCATGAAAGGTAGAACTTTTTTCTCTTATATCTTCAGTCAAATCAGCGAAGTGACCATAATAGAATAAGTGGTGTCCACTTTTACCTTAATGTCCCAAAACCCTGTTTAGTCTGACGTCCTGGCTTCTAATTATAGGCACTTGCCCTAATTTTAAAGGGATAGTTTGGTTTTTGGGGGGAATTGTGCAATTTCTTTCCCACTTATCTGGACTGAGACTAACTCAAGGATGCCTCTTTTATGCTGCTGTGTGAAGGTAAAGTATGCTGAATAGTAAGATCAGCACAATTAGTGGATGAGTGTTATGCACCCTCTCCAGTGCAAGTTTAATGCTCTGCTCTCACTATAGTCCATTAACTGCTTTCTTTAATGGGAAAAACTACTGCTACAGTGGATTTCATTATGTAAACATGATGTCTGATACAATCAAATTTCTTTGTTGATGTGTTAATTGCTGATACTAATTAAGTTAAAGGTTCTGTAAATGAGATTTTAAACAGTAATATAGAAGCAAACAACTATTTTCTATATGAAGACATGATGCAGTCATGGCGTCCCGAGCAGACAACAAAGTCACACCCCCTCTGTGTATGTTGTAAGTTTCTCTGTTCTTTGTTTTGGTGGCTGGTCAGGTAGCGCGTGAATGTTAGTGTATATACAGTGCAAAGGTAGAGTCAGGAAGCAGTTAGCTTAGTTTAGCATAAACAGCTAGCTTGGCACTCTCCAACATATGTTTACCAACAACATTAAAAGTGTGTTGACAAAGTTTTAGAGGAAGTCCAAGTTTCATAAAAACTACTGAAATACGCTTTGATGCAAATTTGCCCAGGGCAGCGCAAGCACGCATCGGAGCAAGATAAAAAATGTTTTAACTTGAGACACAAATTTGCACTTATTCCACGGCTTCATGAGTCTGCTTCATGGACATACAAGAAGGAGAGAGACTGAAGGGAAAGAACTGGAGGTTACCGTGAGTCCTGAGTTACTAGCTTACAGCTAACGTATGTAGCCTACAGTGGGCACATTTTGATAAGATCTTGGTATTTTGGTCCGTGCTGTGACTATTTCATGACAAGTAATGCTGGCTAGTGTGTGTTGTCAGAAACAGTTACTGAGCTCAACTTTTGCTTTTCATCAGTGAACAAAGAAATGGTGTAAAAACCTGGCAACCTCACTAACATGATTTAACTGTTTGTGTACATACTAACCAAGATACAACATTAGCATATTTTTTTAACACTGGACAGAGCCAGGTTTACCTCTGCCTCCGGTCTTTATGCTATGCTAATTGTATGAAGGTATTTTTGGTGCAGAATAACTGAGCTCCTGTGACAGTGGAATTAGTAGTTGTATTAAATAATCACACATCAGTAAATTTGAGGTCACAGAGAAAAAAATGCTGTAGGAGTTGCGCACTTTTTCTTTCTCTCCCACAAACAGTAACACCTTCTCAAATTCTCCATTGCAGGTTCACAAATCATGTTTTACAAATCACAAATTAAGAAACTCATGCACTCACATTTTTGCTACAGTTGCTGCAGTGAATGTGGCACAAAACACATTCACACACCCATATCAAATAATGTGAAGTCACGGACAAAATTTGCACATCTGCAAATCAGAATGTGAATTAATTTAATGGGTGTTGCTCGAGGTGCCACAGGTAAAAAATATCACTTTTGCTCCAGATTCACAGAGACATTTGGTGCAAAAGTCAGAGCATGAAGAACTTGCCATTTAAGACTCATAGCAGAAGATTCACGCAGTTGTAGTTATTGATTTGTGTTTGTGTAATAAAAAATAGTATTTGAAAAAAGAAAGTATTTTACAGATGTGCAACTCTCATTGCATGAATTCAATTATTAATTGATTTATAATTAATTTCCTCTGGGAGCCATCTGACAAATATCCTATGATTCAAACTAAAAATAATTTCAGAATCAGAACTGAGCAGTTAAAGTTTGAGCAAATATAACACATCATTAACAGCAACAGTCAGGTTGCACAAGAATAACACTGCCTTCATTTCCTCATTTGAGCATATGTCAGTATCTCAGTCCTCTTTCCTTTTCAGCTTTCTCAGTATTCAAATGTTTTGCCCAGTTTCTGTTTTTGAGCAAAGAACCCGAGTCTCTCAGATTATTTATTAATCACAAAACCATATAACTGAAGAACCTTAACGTTAAGAGACTTACTGCTCAAAATCTGTGGAGTAAAGTGGAGTTAATGCACCGTCAAAATTAATGTTCTAAAGAATAATATGACTTATCGGGTAATTTCTGACAATAACTTTATAAAATATTGATTTATTGATTTATTTAAACATACACGTGAACATACAGTGTCGTTCAGTATGCAGAGGAGCACAGCTGTTGTAGGCGGTATGCTTCTTTTTTTTTTTTTTTTTAAACACAGGCAGAAATGAGGCGTTCACACATTTATAGATCATTTCTGGTGATGATTTTGAATCCGTCTGCAGGGGACATGGCCGGTGGGAGATGCAGGAAGAGGCGTAAATGTTGGTGGGAGAATTTTTGCCCTGAAGCAAATGCTGTGTGAGCGCATGTGCCTGTGCACATGTGCATCTGCAAGTGCGTTTTTTTATGAATACATTAATGTATATAGGAGCCTTTGCATCAAGTTTTGAAAGAAAAATTATAAAAGTAAAGAAACAAAAGATGGCAGCCAGATGTGAGG
This sequence comes from Seriola lalandi dorsalis, assembly GCF_002814215.2. NCBI lineage: Eukaryota > Metazoa > Chordata > Actinopteri > Carangiformes > Carangidae > Seriola > Seriola lalandi. Next base: position 404,167 of record NW_019525522.1, on the reverse strand, counting down.
AGGAAAATACATGAAAAACAGCTACCTATTTACCACTGAGGACAACAAGTGCACCTGATTATCATTTTTTGACAGGTTTATAAAACAAAAATAAGTTTATCCGTCAATGTTCCTTTACTCTGTTGTTGATGTTTGCTGAAAGCTGAATATCTAATTATTGGTTGGAAAATTCTTTTATGACAGTTTATTCTCTGTGCAGCCAAAAATGAACAAATCCCAGTTCTCTGGATGGGGCCCACAGTGTTCCCTGGGGGAAGACATGATAGAAACACAGTCCCAGTTTGCTCTTGCTCCGCTTCCTCAGTCCTCTCCACAGCAGCCCGGGCCCCCCACCAGCAGCAGCAGATGTAGCCACAACACTTCACGGAGCCATTTTGCTGAGCCATGACAATTGCAACAGAAACAGGGTGACACCAGATAACCTTGATATCATTGACATACAACACACACCACACACACACACACACACACACACACAAGGACAAACATAGCGTGTCACTATGGCAACTGTGTCATCATTCTAATCTCCACAGGCAACATGGGATGGATCTTGGATGCCAGTTTTGGGGTCTGTTTCATTAGCTTGATGTTATTGGAAGAATGCTATCAATTGCACTGTTAAATCATGTGAATATATAGTAATATGATTACGTAACTTGCTGAGTCCTTGCAGAAAGTCCTGTTAAAGGACCATTTATATACGTTACCAGGTCCTGTGATTAGAAACACAAAGCAGACTGTTCCAATGCCCTCCAGGCATTTTAGCAGCAGTAGCCTGGAGCAGACATATTATCCAGCCTTTAGAGACTTCAGCAGGGGGAAAAAAGGAGTACTCCCAACCCAGATGATTAGGCTAATGAATTCAGTTGCTGTGAAAAGTTCCTTCCTCTAATGTACAAGTTTCAACTCCAAGCCAGCACCTGGTTTCAATGATATTTTCCTTCTTACATGAATGAGAAAAATTTCACATTGTTATTGTTAAAAACAAAATGTCTGTGGCAGAAATCAACATGATTCAACACCTTCATAATATAAAAAGTGTTTGAATTGTGAGTTTAAAGGCAACAGATTTCTCTGATAATTTGAATCGGCTCTTGTATCTTACTTTGAAGGAGACAGGATATTTGTAATAACGCAAATGACCAAAAACACCCAGTTTACTCCATTTGTCCAGACGTGAATAGTATTATTTTTAATGATGTAATATCATTGTTTATTTAATATTAATGTTTGTGTTTGCCTTTAAAGCAGCACTAATTAGCAATCAATCAAATGACTGATGTGTAATGGGTAAGGAGTCACTTTTAGTGACATCCACCCCAATTACTGTCATTTGTACTATCTTTGTTTATCTTCAGTTTCCAGCAGCAGCAGCAGCAAAACAGCTCTGCTAAACCCACTAGACGCTACCTGCCAAGCACCAAACAGCAGACATACAGTTAGTGGCTAGCTGGTGAATAAAGTGAGGAATTTAGCAGCTAAAGAGCCAGATGTTTTGCTAGGATATGGTGAGGGCCAATAAAGAGGTGACCAGAAACAATACTTCAACTGAATCCTAATGTCGTCATGGCTGTTAACAACAGCAGGACCTGCAGATAAAGTGTCAAAGATGACATTAGAAGGAGGTAGATATGTTGGATAATGGAGAAACGGTTACAGTGACATATGGTGCACTGTGGCACAGAGAAGCCTTCATGGGAGCTGTAGTTTTTTGATTGAATGCTAACAGATCAATTGTTGTTTCACTTTGTTAAAATCATAGTAGATTCCTCTTTAACTAAAATAATGAACAGTTAACCTCAGTAAAATGTCAGAAAGACTGATAAAGTAAGTGCTCACTGAAAGATTGCACTGAGTTAGTGGAACCACTATTAGCCTACAGGTCCAACAAGAGGGGGACTTGAGAGGCCAAAGGGTTCCCTCTGGTAAGACCTGATAACGCAAACAACTCTTTTTTAATTTCTGTTGTTATTTGTATTTTAATATCAGAAATATTTCTGGAATATTTCAGGAAATTCTCAAGATTATAAGCAGTTTTAAGCTTTTTTTTTTTTTACACATTATTTGATTTCTCATAAAATCTGTTTTCTGAATTCTGGTAAAAATGAACTTGAATACTGAGCCTCACCACATCTTCATTCAGGACTACTTGTATCCCACACACGGTGTTCATGTTCATAAACAAATTTCTTGCAAGCATCATTGACAATAACACTCCTTGCCACCTGGTGCTTAAGCCTGGGTTTTATTATTCTTCGCTCCACTTCACACTTCAACACAAAGCATGTAATGTTGCATTGATTATATTGATTCTGGGAACTGTTGCAATGCAAAGATAAGCGCACATGCCTTGCAGTAAAATGAGATTTTGATCCATCGAAGTCTTTAGTTTCCTGGCCTGATTGCTGGGAAGATCTTGCTTCATTTCACCTCTCTATTGAGGCAGGCACTGTATAAATAGGCACACTGGAAATAGACCTTCACTCTCAGAGGAGCCTCTCAGGAGAGCGCCTGGACCAATGGCCAGATTTCCGACACCGAGATATAGGCCAGAACATTACAGACATCTGCACTGTAATGATGTTTTGTGGAATCCCTTCACATTTTGGGAAGAAGTTGTAAACAGTTGTCTAAAATCTTCTGAATCTGCACGTCTGCCTGACTTTACATCAGTGTCTCATATAGTTAACTTAGATGTTTCAAAAAGAACTCTTCCTCCTGCAGCTAAAAACATTTATTCATTTACTATCCATTTACTCTCCCATGCCTCATTTACTGAGTGCCATGACGTCAATACCAGTTATCTTCAACAGTGTGCGTAGCTCTGTTTACTTGTTGTTCCTCATCCCTGTTGTGAATAATGTTGTCACAATTATGTTGTACATGAATGGACATGTTTTCCCCAAAGACCTCCATGTTCCCTACAAAGCGCTAATGAATGAAAATCTCACAATAGCTTTCCTTTTCTGTCAGATATCTGATGACTGTGCAGCTCCGGGGTATAACTTGCGAAAAATGAAACTGATTTTGTATTTTTGATGGCTTTAACAAACAGCCTGAGAAACTTATCACTTATCTCTCCTGGATAACTGCAACCTTGCATCTGAATGAGGGGTCTAAGAAGAAACTATCTACTATATAATCTTTGATTCAGAAGTACTTGTTTGCTTCTCGTTACATAGCAATTCGGTCACCTCTGCTGTGTTTTAATGAAGCAGAATTGACCGTTTAGTTTTTCCCTTTTACGTGTTTTTCTGTTCTGGGTGTCAACGGACATTGGAATGGATAAGAAATACATATACATAGATCCGGTATCAGCAGAAGTAACCAAGTGTTAACAGATCGATTGTGTTCCTACCTGTTGCATATATCATGTTTTATATATCTGTGGTACTATATAGATCTTGGACTGTCTAAAACCTTGTGTAAGAGATTATACGGGGTAGTCCCTGAAGTACAGCGCAACAATTCATAAGCTGCTTTGAGTCTCCTCTCTGCGGCTTTGCGACACCTGGTGTGAGAAAAGAGAACAGCAGATACAGCGTTCTACGGCAGGTGCGCTGTGCTTCTCTGTTTAACTTACAGCGGTGATAATTATACTGACATGTTATCACCTTATAAAGTTGATATGGTGAATGTGTTAGCAAACAGTTGCCTATGTACACATCAAGCAGACTCTCTGTTCATTTTCATTTTAGCTCCGCTTTGGTTTCCACCAACTGCTGATTACTGGCTCTTTAGCTGCTAAATGCTCCATGTTCACCAGCTAGTCGCTAACTTTGTCGGAGGTTAGATTTCAACAACCGGAAAAAATGCTGTAAGAGTAAAGCAGCGGGCTCTAAACCAAAATAATGAGCCGAAATCTCTTAAAACACTGTAGAACTGAGGGAAACTGCAGAGTCGTGAAGTAATTTCTCAGTGGGTTTGTCCCTAAAATCGACCCCTTTAACATCGCAGGTAGTTTTGATTGTTATTTGTTAGCATACAAATATTGATTAATGCAGCTTTAAAAGTGTTCTATAGATCTAGGGGGAAACAGCTTGTCCAGATTAAATCCCCAGTAGTCACAGATTTTCACAACAAGATGTTTCCTTTACTGGCAGGTTGGTAATATATATGTTTGATAAGTCATGCTCCACCCAGTATGTATGAATATTTTGAATGTAAAATGTTTTGCTGGATGGGTTTGAAAATGACTAAATATGGTCATTTATCCAGTATTTCACAATAAAAGGTCCCTATTTGAGGTGAAGAAGCACTGACAGTGCATGACTACATCTGCTATGAGCCATTACGTCATATTTGCACTTTTTGCCACTGTTAGACCATGACATTGGGACTGATCACTGAGTCAGATTCGTTTACACTGTTCAAATAACACCGCCCACACACAGAGGGTGCAGCGTCCACAGCACTGATCTGATACTGATACTGCGTGGTGGTTTTTTAAATGCTAATTTTAGGCTGAATTTGCCAAATAATAAAATTGTTTTAAACAATGAATGGGATAGTTTTTAGCAGTGAATGGTGTAGCAAGGGTGCCACGCTGGCAGAGAGAGCGAGAGAGAGAGGGAGAGAGAGAGAGAGAGAAAGGAAAACAGGAAAATCTCAGAGGAGTAAAATAGCTGCCGAAAGGAATCTAACCCAAATCTCCTTCATTTTTCCTCCCTTGAGTGGCACAGCACTTCAAGGGAAACTGATTTGCATGCAATTGTCTTCTGATTAAATCCTAATCTATTTTTACACCTCAGTGATGAGACAGTCTTTGTTACGAGTCCTCTTTTAAACAGAGGACTCACAGCACCAGTCCATACAGCTGAGGGGTGACAGCCAAAGCACGCCACCTGATGCAACTTCAGATGCTTCTGAACAATCCGCCATTACAAACTAGAGGTTATGACACGAGTTGCTTTAGATCAGGTGGTAGTTTGGATTGGTCATTAATTGTAGGCTTGGTGGTTTAAGGGTCTGTTTGTCAAATTGTCCTTGAGCAAGACATAAGTCGGTTACTCTGCTTTTCATTGTCCTGTGGCATCCAAACTAAACTCTGGACACGTGTAATGGAGACAGTGGGTGGTAAGTTACGTTAAATGTCCAGAGGACTGCTATATATAACACTTCGTCGTCAAAATCAATCAGATTCTCTTTAATCTCCCTGGAAAAGAAATCAAATATCAAACTGTTGATGAAAGCATTAAGGACTATTATTATCCTCCCAGAGTAAATGATTCCAGATGTGGGACGATTACTGGGTTTAAATAAAGTAAATTTGTGGGCCAAGGTGAAAGAGCTCATTATCCTTCATCATTAGCGGTTTAGTCCAAGAGGTGGATCCCATAATTCTCAGCAGTCTCAGTGGCAATTAACTTTCCTGGGGTACAATCCACATGCTAATGGTTGTAGTTAAAGTATTTTCTGCTATGGTAAACTCAAGATGCCAGAGGGGAGTGTTCGCCAGGCAGACACAGAATATATGTAGACATGGGTCACAGGATGAAATACCTTTACATATGCCTCAAGAATGGTTCCCATAAAAACACCAGAAACTTTTATGTCTTTTACATTCCAAAAGTTAAATCTCTTCCCTTTAAGATGTCCTTTTGCTGCCAAATTGTCACCCGAGTATCCAAATGCAGACAGCATTTTCTCCAGACAAGACCAGGCGTCTGTCTGCTAACGAGTTTTTAATTATGTGAGGATTAATTCTACTGGGATCAAAGCCGACAGGCATGGATGGAGCCCCCAAATATTCAGTTGTACAGTCCCACTGACAGAGGAACTCATCGTTCACAAAGTGCCCACATTTTCAAATGGAAATGTAAACAAGAAAGTAATAATTCATTAGGATTTACAGACTATCTAGTTAATATACCGATACAGTGCATAGACTGAAATAAGTTGAAGTTGTACTACGTGTACAGGCCTCATCAGCAGCATGTTAACGAGATAATCTGTGGCTTTTCCTTAAGAGTGACTCAACACGCAGCCAGTTTATGAAAGATTTGACCTTTCCAACACACCTCTGGAAAAACCTCCTAGTACACAGAAAATTGGGTGGATTTTTTTTGGATTTTAAGGTTGCATTAGTTGATTTATTTAGGGCACATACAGAAAGTTAGTTGTTACTTTACACAATGCATTTTATTATGAAGTCGAGCTCCCTCAACGGTTCCTTTCAACAACTCAGAAGCCTCCTTACATGTCTCATGTTCTGTGTTAGAGGGTCTGTAAACGATCGTCTAGACCACCAGCAACTCAGATCAAAACAAATGCTTTATTGGCCACACATTCATTCCACTCTCTTCACCTTCTAGTGGCTAACTTTGTCATGTGATGTTGGGAATCTAGTGCACATCTGGTATTTCATTGTTTTGTTTTTTTTGTTGCTGAAAACAGCTGCATGCAGCGACTGGGCACACGGTTGAGCACTGAAACCAAAGCAAATGGTAAATGTGCCATTTTAAAATCAAAGCAATAAGCTAAAATACACAGCTGTATAGTTCCCTGACTGTGTGATCCACCTCTTTGACATTAAACATCCTCATTTTATTCATTTTAAGTTAAAAAAATAAAATTGACTGATAAACACAGGAGAAATTTCATGCAAATTTCACTTTCACTTCTCACACAGAGGTCAATATGCTCTGCAGTTACATTTCTGTTTCAGAACTGTCTTTGAACAAATGTACACATGGTCAGCACAGCTCCTACACACTGATATCAGTGTGGACAGGTCCAAACATCAGGATGATTGAGCACTTATTATCTGGCCCTGCATCACTAACTGTTAAAGGTGGCAGTGTCACCTGCTCTATACATTTAGAGCTATCAAAAAACCATTTGCTGGGAGCTGTCTTCCATCTCACTGCATTAGTATCCTAACAGTGACACCACCACGAGGCTTAAAGAATATTAATGACACTGCACATTTACAAAAGCTCTAGATGTTTTTGTTCATTTTTAAGTGTATAGTTCTTTGCTCAACTCCATTCTTCCCTCCTCTCAGCTGTCTTGCCTCCACCAGTCACCAGTTCAACAAGCAACAAGGTGGTTTTATTTCAAGCATAGCACAAAGGTCTGACTGGAGAGGAACGGTTGTCTTGGCAGGATTTCAATTTAATTACCCATCCAGATTTTAGTGCTTTGTGCATGTGTGTAAAAATGGATGTTGTTCATATTAATGTAAATTTAGACTATGTCCTCTTTAAAGATCCCTCAACAAATATTTTTATGAGTACAAGGAAATTAATTAATTAATTAATTGTTAATACTGTCATACCTTCCACAGGACCTTCTTAGCATGAAAAACAAGTATAAACTGAGCCGGCTCCACTGATAGACAGACCTTTGGGAGATGTGAATAATGTCTCAATTTCTGTGCTTTTTGTCAGGCTGAAGATTCACTCGTTCCCCAGTAAATAATTATTCAGTGTAAACTGGAATTAGACATGCTTCTGAGCGTCCTATATTTAGAAAATGTCTTTCCATATTCCCAATTCACTGAGCTATAATTCATTCAATTAAACAGATTGTT
>NW_019525522.1:317123-396327 GCF_002814215.2 Seriola lalandi dorsalis | reverse complement strand
ATACTACTGGACCTGTAGCTAATCAATCAGAATTCAACCACATCCTTTTCTCCTCACCAGCTCAGTCACCAGAGAAAATTCCCTCAGCTGCTGCAAAAACTATGAAGCACAATAAAAAAAAGAGCCGGTGTAGGGACAGTGACGCCTTGCATACAAATGTCTGCAGCCTTTGCAGCAGAAAGGGAAATTTGTTAAATTCAGCTGGCATTGACATAATGAAAGTCAACGTAGCGTTACTCTGTTTTAGATCAAAAAATCAAACTTGGCTTAAAATCTGTCCTTAAAAGCAAAAACAAAGCTGAAAGTTCAGGACAGACGGACCTGACTTCTGGTACGTTTAATCCAAGAAGGAAAGAGCTTTTTTATCAACTAACAAAGACTTTCTGTCGGGGTCCTCATGTAAGTGGATGTGTCATTTTTTGTGTCATTTTGTGGGACTTTTTCTTTCTGTCCAGTTTTCTGTGCATTACTGTGATGTTTGTGACTTTTGTCAGGACTTGCGTTTACATATTAACTTCAGTCACATGATAACAGTTGTTTGTATAATGTAATTTACATGATAACAGGTGGTCCACCACTTGTTATCATGAGAGCGAAGTTATATACTCAGGTCACATGCTGACACTTGAGCAAGTTTGCCGAAGAAGACCTTAGAATAAGTAGAAATATCTGGACAGGGAGCTAATAAGTCAACCTTGAGTTTCAAATAATTTACCAAAGGTATGTCTTCCCAAGTAAAGAATGTATATCTGTGCTTAAATTGACTATAAATAGTCAATTATCAAACATAGTTAACATTTACAGATCCCTATATTCGTTTAAGCACTTACATTATAGTAAGTCTTGTTATTTCATTAGCAACAAGGTATCAGGTAATTACTATAAAAGAATCATCTATAATCATGACACATTGATTCTTTTGGATTAATTAGTTACAATGACTTTTTGTGTCTGTATAGTTAATTTATTTTTATTTATATTTCTATTCATAGTTTGTGCTTGTGATGTTACTTTGCTCACTCTTATGATTCTGTTAATACAGAAATTATAGTGCATGAGTTTGAATGTGAGGTTCAGTGAATAAAGTTTCAGCAGATATGTAAAACAGCCAAACTTTATGAAATGCTGTTTCAGTCTGGAGCCCTGCAGCACAGTCGTATGGACCTGAGCTCAGTCTGTGTCTCACAGCCGCCTCAACAGCTTCCTGACAGCGTGGCAGCTCCAACTCTGCTCTGACATTTGTTTCATTACAGGAGGTCACTGCTGCTTTTTCACTCAGCCACCTAAACCCACTGCAATGAGGAAGAGAATTAGCCTCTAAGTACTTGTCCATTTCATGTTTATTCTTAGACAGTCCCCAAATTAACATGTTTCTCAAAAAATGCTTCCTTGTTTAATTTATTTCTGTGTATTCATCTGGATTTATTTCTGTACGCATTTATCTGGTGTTATATGGATGAGCATCTTTTTCCTTATTTAAAATGTTTTTTTGTTCTCTGAAGGTGGCGGTGTTAATTATGTTTAAAGAAAAGCTGTCGATCTCATTATGCATAGAAGGCTGAATGTTCACCTCTTATATAATACCGAATATCCACGGTCTTTGGGATACATGAGCGGAGGAGGTGGAGGCAATCTGTAATGCTCAAACAACCCATGCAGTGTTGTAAGAAACCAGCTGCTTTTACAGCATCTTCATGCTACAGCAACCAATGTCATACACATTGCAAGGCAGTGATACTGTAGGCAGAACAACTTTCCTGGAAACTGTCAGAGGACTGGTTGCAGACAGTGTGAAGAACAGTCATGTCAGGAATCTTATGGAGAAATAACAAGAATTAAAGGAAAGTTGGAAATGTAAATCAGGTCTTTGTGCTAGTGCTTGCTTGAGGTGTTCTATCCACTCCTGGGCATGAAGCAGTCCCTTCCAATCTGAATAAAAGCACCATTCCTCTTTCCTTACACAACGTGCCCTTTTTTCTGTTGCGAGAGCCAACACTCGCCCATGTGTTTGCATTACTTTAACCTGACAATCTGACACTGGGATTTCCTACAAGCAAGTGTAGTGTGTGGGCTGCTTTGTTGAGCTGAGATGTGCAGGGTCATGTGTGGATGCGTGGGAGCGCATGTACAGTATTAGATTCTAAGTATATTCACTTGCACACAGTGTGTTGGCAATCAAGTCAAGTTAACTTAGGAAGAAATTATCTCTGACATAGATGCACTACTCCAAACATGCCTTTCAACAGCATCACTTACAGTCCTGAAATATGGTTTTCAATCCAGCACAGAGAGGAAATATTGAGCTCAGCCTGGGTCAGACTGTGTGATCTGTCTATGCCATCTAGTGGAGAATGAATGTGACTGGCTTACAGAATTGATGAGCAAGCTTGAATTCCTCCTCCTGTGTCTAACTTTGCTAAATGTTAGTCCATCAAACCAAAGTCATTTTACAAACCTTCTGTTACTTTGGTTTGATGTATTTTTCAATACTTTTTCAACTAAAACATGAAAACACCACTGATGGTGTGTATCAGAGAATAGTGGCAGCAGTATCAGACGGTATATACACATATACAGACAGAGACTTAAAAGGCAGCTACACGTATAGTATACGAGTTGTCGTGTGAGGAGAACTTTACAAGGGGACCATGAAGGCAACAGTTTCCATGACAACAGTACACACATTGAACGGCCCGTTTGAGGGGCGAAGTTGTATGCTAATATTCTTCTCTTTATATACTTGTTCCGTGTGTGAACATCATTATAAGACGGTAGGTTGAATTTTTTATGAACATTAATGTGAAGAAGTGTGTTAAACTATTTTCTCTATGCTAATCTGTCCAGTAGCTACACCCAGTTGTTGTTTATCACGAGAAACACAAACCGGGGTTATCTTGTAACGTTAGCTAGTTTCAGAGGAAATTATTTGGTATTCTGCAACATGTAAGCACAGTACCAAGTGTTTTTCATTTTATTTGGCTTAAACTAGACTTCGACAACTTGCCCTGAATAGGTAATCACAAGGAAGAATAGAATAATTAAAAGCATCATAAAAATCAAAAGCCCTGTACACCAATGGTCCTTTCCCACAGGTGTTTTCACTTTAGCTTGATTAGGCCCCCCACAAAAGATCTTTATAATTCTAATTAGCACATTGAGTTTGACACATGACATCACGTCATTCCCAGCATGTTTCCATCAAACACAGGTCTAATCAGCAAACACATGAGAAAAAGCGAGCCTTTAATAATAATGAATATATTTTAAACACGAAAATGGCCAATAGCAAATTTGAAGTTGAGTTATAAACAATATGAATCATTGCCTGCAGAAATGTGTCTGAGGAAAGGACTTCAAAGGAGTTAAAAGTTGACACTGAGGCAGCCACCTTTAGTCACTGGCCCGAAGGTGAGACCAGCCAGGATCCCCCTCCTTTGGCAGTGCTATCCTGGTTTAGAAATACTGTTCTGGGCTACAGCCAATTTTTGGAATTATCTGGGCTAATGAAGAGATGTAGTATGTTTTCATTTGTTTTCTCTTTGTAACCTGCAGTAACACTGAGCCAGTGCAGCACCAGATGCCAAAGGAAATGTCAGAAATGTCATCACCACAACCTAGTAAGCTTTTGTTACAATGCCTCACACACAAGAACAATTCAAACAGACTAAGTGATTGATTGATTACTGATTAATTTGGACCATTGTTGTCAATATGTTTTCAACAGAGGGACCAGAGGTTTCTTCAGGCAGCATTGTTGTTTCAGAAACAGAAAGTGCTGCCAAATCACATAAACAAGGTAGAGTGGGCAAAGTGACAAGTCTGAAAAATAGAGACAAAACTATAGGAAACTACACACCCTCATTAGTTTTGTGTTTTCACTCCATTGTGTGCAGACATGAGGAGAAGGAGGAAGGAGATACGACAAAGCCCATTCAAAGTACCAGAAAGTAATAGCATTTTTCTACAGAGCGTAAATGAAAAAGAGAGCCAAAGAGAGGTTGGTCTGTGCGCTTGAGTGCAATTGTGTTTATAGAATACATTTATTTTTTTACATACACTGCATGATATTTATCTGACTCAGTGTTTGCAAGAAGTGAAAAATTGATTGTTGCGCTGTTTAAGTCATGCTGCTCCTCCATGCTCAGGAGATGCGTAAATTCCTGGCTCTGCCAATTGATAAGAAGACGACCCACGCTGCACGAATGATGACCAAGATGAAGAAAGAGCTGGTGGGAAAACTGGATGAGGAGGAGGAGGGGGAAAAGGAAAAGATGAAGAATCTAAAACAAATCAAGAGTAAGACAACTTTCCCTAAACAAACACTGAGCAGACATGAGTTGAAGATGGCCATGATGAAACGAGGTGAGAGACTATAGAGTCAAATTATGTCAAATTTTGTAAAGGTACTACTTGTAGCTTTTTGAAACCCCTATCTGCATTCCACAGCCACTGGATGGCTGATGAACTGATTGCTATTTTTTGTCCTCAGAAAACGTTACAAAAGACAGCAAACATGACTTAATCTCCATGGAACGACAGAAGGCAGTGTTAGAGGTAAATCATTTTATGAGTTGCTAAGATTTTAAAAAAGAAAGTCATGAAAACAATCTGGACTCATAATCAGGTTCTCAGTCTACAGGTGCTTTATGCATGAGTGTTTGCTTTCTGTCAGCTATCTAGTCATCCTGATCTACATACTACTGTACATGTGAAAAAAGCTGATGTCACTCTACACGTGTTAAAGAAACATCTATTACTCAGTTGTTTTGTTCAATCAGTATCTACTCCTTCAACTGCCAGTACATCTCTGACTGTGTTCAGTTCCTATTCAATCATCTCCAATGCTCCCTTATTCAGTTATCTCTATTGACGAAGAGGGGCGAAATTTCGAGGATGGACAAGGCCATTGCAAAAGAGGAGAGACAGCTTAAACAACTTGAAAGGATGATTGCAAGAGACAACCTCATCTTTGAAGAGTTCCTCAGGGAGAATGAGAAAAAGTCTGTGGAGGCCAGAACATTGTAAGTATCAACATATGAAGTGGTTTCATGTTATTGTGACTAAAGATCAAATTGTGGGTCTTCAAATTCGGTTTTACTCTTATTATGATCTCAATACAGATTGGTGTTTATCCTAACAAGACATTCATATGATGTTTAAAAAGTCACAATGCAAATGATTGTCTTGTCTCTGTTGTCAGTTTTGAACGGGAGGCCAAGTCCAAACAGGAAAAGAATGCTGAGATCAAGAAACTGACTGCTGAAATAGGCACCATAAACAGGTAGCACGCTCATGATGTTGTATTATTAACATTTGTATATTAGTTAATCATATTTTAAGTAAATACAGTGAAAAAGTATAAATGGAGGTGAATAAAGTTGGAAAGACACAGTGTCATGTCATCTGGATTTAAATCTGGTATTTCTTCTTCACAGTGAACTTGCCAAGTTTGAAGAAATCCTGATAGACTACAAGAGATACAAAGAGCTTCTGTTCAAGCTGTCTCCTCCAGAGTGGCAGGAGGCCCAGAAAGCTAAGGCTTCTTTGAAATCTAAAGTCCTGTGTGACAAAAACACACAGGACAAGCAGAAAAGGAAGCCTAAGGAGTCAGGAATTAGTCACGGCAAGTACTTCAGCTTGGTGCAAGGAAAGACCAAGTGAATCAACATAAAGTAGATTATGAGGACAGGGGTGACACTGGTTAATGTCCTGAAACTGTGTTTTCATAATTTTGTTTTGTTTTGTTTTATTTTATTTTATTTTATCAGTATTATTAACGGTTTGTTGCAACAAGTATGGACGGTGCTAGTGGTGTGATTTGAATGATAACATGTGCACAGGTTTGGTGTCCAGTCCAGGTAGAGAGCTGCCTTGCATCAGAGAGACCAGTCTGTCCTCAGCCCACAGCGACACAGTGTAATCACCAACACACTCACTTCAAACACAACACTGTGTCTTCAATGTTGTGTTTATGCGCAGTATATGTCTTGTAGAGTCATACAATCTGAAGCAGTGGTAAATAAGGCAGGGGTTCTCATAAGGCAAAAGAAACACTAATTATAATTTTTACCTGTCCTCGTATATGGTAAATGCTGTGATATACTTTTATATGGTCATTTGAACATTCTCTCTCTCTTCACTTTCTCTCTGTTGTAGCACACAGCATGCTAGTATCACTTTGAACATCTTGCACAAAACTCATTTGAAATCCTGTTTACATGCTGCTGCAAAACTTCCTCCTGAACCCAAACTCTTTCTTTGGCATTTCAGGATCACAAATTCTAATCTGGATATTGACATCTCAGAGTATGAGGTCAGTTTTCCACTGAAGCAGTTTGTTTTCTTAATCTTGAGTTTTTATTTGCAGTGCTTACAGTACACCCATCTCTCCCACTTTGTTGTGTCACCTCTCTGCAGGATCAGCCAGAGCTGTACTTTTCTGATCCCCAGCAGCTTCTAGATCTGGTGACTGAGCTGACAGAGCAGAACTTGTCCCTGATTCAGAACTCAACAAGGGTTGAAGTGACAATGGAGGGGCTCCGACAGTCCGTGGAGACGGCCAGGAAGAAGATGTAAGCATCGTGGGTTGAGGATTAGTGAATTAATTATTTTGGCATTGGCCATTTTTACCTGTTGTCTTTCCTAAAAAACTTCTTTTGCAGTTCACGCTGACATTCTTACTATATGGTCACAGGGATTATCTGTCTATTGTTATCTGTATTTTTTATTAATTCTCCATCACTGTGGATGACAGTTTCAGCTAAACAATCAGATCAGAAAATGGAAAACAAAAAAAAAAAATGTAGGTCCATTTTCCCCATTTCCTGAACCTTTCTGTTTGGAATTTCAGACCTGTTTTTATACGTTTTTAGTTTCCCAAACAATATTCATTCATTCATTCCCTCCTCTCTGTCAAATCCATCCAATGCTAAATCCCTTTCTGTCCATAGTGAAAAGGAGGAAGAGCAGCTAAATATACAGATAGATGAGATTAACCAAAGAATCAACAAAGAGAAGGCGGGAGGCAACAAGCTCAAACAGAAGGTTCAGGTCCATGTCTCATTGAACACAGAAGACCAGGTAAGCAAGCACAAAATATAATAACTTTTTTTCCAAACACTTTTAAAATCTTAAAGTTCTTTAAATTGATCTCTGTGGTCACAGAAGACTGTCCACAGCATGCTCACGTTGACTATTTGAGTGTCTTTCTCTTGCTGACAGGATGTGATGCTTGAAGCTCTCGGTGACAAAGTGTCAGAGGTGTATCGCAGCTGCGTGGATGACAGGATGACCAACCTCAGCACCTTGGAGAAACTTGTCAGTATTGAGAACCGTATGTCTATACTGCTGCAGGGCCTTGAGAGCATCCCTGAAAAGGTCTTGGAGATGATAAAGCGGATAAAAGACAGCGAGAGGAGGACCAGGTATGTCTCAGTGACGATACTTACGTTATATTCACTAGAAGAAAAATTGATTATGTAACAAATTCAGGACTTTTGTGAAGATTAATGACAATCATGTCACAGCATAACTCCTGCACACCAGGATTGTTTTTCCTTCAATATATTCTTTATATGCTTAATAAAAAACACAGTAGCTATGTTATTTTAAAAAATCCCCTCTCTTTGTACATCATGTTGCAGGGAGCGTGAAGAAAAGCTGAGAGAGCAGAGAGAGAAACAGAAAGAAAGGATGAGGAGGTATATGGAGAGATCCCTGGCTGACTCCAAGAAAATAGTAAGTCATTCACTTAAAAATGTAATTATATTTTTATTTATAAATTTATATTTAATTTATACTATTCTTTGAATTTTGTATTATCACTAGTAAACATCAAAATTTAATTAAAACAATTTTATATCAGTAAATTATCACTACCTAAATTGGATGACCACCTGTCTTAAACACTGAGACTGAATTCACAGTAAAAGTGAAAAAAAAAACAGGAGCAATGCTTAAACTCTATCCCATTTTCTTTCAGACTGGGAGAAAGCTCATGCCCAGATGCATGCCTGTTGCCCCGAAAGTCAAAGTCAGCAATGTGGACAACATCCCCGTCGTGGACGAGCTCCATGACTACCTTTTCACCTCTGATGACATAGAGTAAAAAACAAACAAAAAACGAAAATTATGCAAAGAAAATTATGTTTTAAATATTAAAATGCAGTCAGCCTCATTAGCACATATGATTTGTAACTGAACGATTATTATTTACTACTGGATTAAAACCTTCCAATCTCTGTCTGAGGTCACAGAGAAACCACTCAAATCAGACCCTGTTCTGGCTGTTTTTTGGTGTGAAAGCTTCTGATATAATTGTCAAACAATAATCTCATTTTTTTCATAACATTGTTAACATGTAGACCGATTCTATTAAACTGGAAGCAGAAGAACCTACCAGCCCCCTCAGCCCTGTTAAAAGATGTGAGTTGACCACCAGCAAGAAGCAGTGGTTTTGGATTGTGACCCCTTATAATGAATCAGTGTCTTGTTGTAAAACCCTTATCAGGGATAATTTGACTGACATCATTAGATAAGCGAGCCAAACATTTTTTCCTTAGTACTCCCTCCATCTTTAAAATGTAAGAATAAAGCAACAAGATCCCATTTTTCGTGCAGGTTTTAAAATACTGTCTCATTCTGTGCCAGAACCTGGTCACATTTATTAAAAGCTACACTAAAACGACAGTAGGCGGTGGTGTTGAACATTTCAGTCTGGCATGTCATCAACCGAAGAGGAAGGAGGATGAGGAAGTGGCTGGAGAAGAGGACTGGACCTGGAGATGTAGCTACCAGCAGTGATGCACCAGCAGCTGTCAGGCAGCTAGATATTAGTAATATTTGACAATGCGATGGGTAACTGCTGGGCATACTGTGTCGGGCTCTTCAGGAGAGAAGCCAACAGGATCCAGAGAGGAGGCGGGTAGGTGAAACATGGCTTTATCCGGGGGAGCTAACTAACTAGCATCATCTGAACCAGTGTATCCGGTTACTGCTAACATTAGCCAGCAGTTGGTTAGCTAATAGCTGATACCACAGGGTGTACGGTAAGACTTTTTGACAGCTCTGTGTGTTAGCCTGGTGGTGATGTAACCGAGAGATAAAGGCCGGTCAGTGAGATACTGGATATGCTGTTGTGCGGATCGACCTGCAGTCAGACAGTGGCAGCAGGAATCAAGACCCCACCCCTATCGTCAACAGTGTGGACATGGGGTTAGCTAGGTCTAAGTAAAGGAAAGCACTAGTATGACACAGACCGAGCCAGAGCTGCTGAAGTGGTCTTTGACAATGATAGTAGACTAATACCTGGACCTCATAGTTCAGCCTGTCTTCCTAATGCACACACTGGTTCTCAACTGTCTGTTTCTTGTGTTACTTACAGGCAGTCATGTCACCATATTTAAGGTTAATAATTAATGTCTTTAGTCTGACTTTACCCTGTGCTTTGTTAAGATTAGAGAAGGCTTGCTCTCCTCCAGCAGTAAGCTGTCCCACACTCAGTCACTTCCATGTGTTTCCATATTGGAGCTGATACAACAGAAGTTATAAAGTATCTGTCTGAGACTGTCAATTTAGAAACCTCATCATGAATATGTATACGTACACTTTGCCCGCTCCCATTAGGTCATGCTGTAACATTGTAAAATAACAACCGTCTTGATTGGAGTAATAAAATGCAAGTTTTGTTCCACACTACATGCAGAGAAATAAACAGAATGATTGATAGAAAGTTTGATTTGGCATCATTATGAGGTTGAACATCTTAAATGAATCATGGACATAACGAGCAAAAGCTGTTAATATTGTGTCACTAAAGCTGTTTCCTATAACCTGTCAAAGGTAAAACACCTGTGATGTCTATTGTTAGAGCAGCAGACCTGTTTGATTGCAGACCTCTTGACATGTCATTGGAGGAAAATCACAGGTGTAATCAATAACGTTAATTATAGCTGCACCTGATATTGTCTACGCTGACAAATCATTGATGTTATTAGCTACACCTGTGGCTCTCCAGTGTTTATTCAGCAGCAGTTTTCTGCTGCATATGATTCAATGTGTTGATTCACCTTTTAAATAACTAACCATGTCTTTGACAGAACGGCACATTGGTCAATTTACCTGCTTAGTTAGTTTATAGACAAAAACAATCATCCGTGTATTTACAACAGATCACTGGTGTTTGGGTTTGATGATGACATTTCAGCATATGTTTTCTTGTGTAAGTGTGGGTGGCCACACGTCCGTGTCAGTAATATGAACTACACAGATGGAGTGGACATATGTAAATGGACAGACTGCAAACATAGCTAAACTAACGAAGGAAACATATGTCTCCTCATCAGAAAGCAATATATGCCATTTGCATAGACGTTTCCAAAGTCAGAGCTGCCTCCATTAAATTCAATTGTCCAACATTTCTGATAAGAGCTTCTCCAGAATGTATGCTAATGCTAACAACGAAACACACATTATGAAGTCGCGGTGGGCCCCAAGTCTTATTTACAGTAAGAGGGTTCATCAAAGGTTATTATAGGTTGTGTATGATATACAATTTTTGTGCTAACTGTTACAGATGAGCAGCATGGTCATTGAACTCAATTCCTTCCCCTAGATTCATTCCTCGTGTTCATCTTAATGTCAGAGCTATACAGTGTAATCATCTTACAGCTCCTGAAGGTAAAATTACAGCAGTTCACTTTAAATTTTTAAGCTGTGTGTTCATGTTCTCTGATTTATTCTTACAGATCCAAATATTTCCGAAGCAGCACCACAGGGGAACATTACACAATAGAGGTATGAATCATACATTTACTAGAACTGTTATTCAGCTTTTATCCAGTGTGATGCTATGTCTAATTGTGTATTTTAATTTTGCAGTTTGAAAATCTGGTAGAGAGTGATGAGGTAAGTCTGATCATCTTTCTGATTATGTTTATTTTTAAGAGCTTTCAGGACCTAAATAAGTTAAGGGAAAACGTTGTTAGTGACTTTTCTCTCAGTTCCATTATTGGTCTACTGCTTGGGACACAATTACATTGTAAAAGACTGAGTAAGTGTTTTATAAGACATGTAGTCTAATTAAAAGCTGCATTATGCTGCTACTCCCAGGATACTTTTTACTTCCAGACTCCCGCCAGACTTTCCTGGAGAAAGCCATTCTCCAGTGATGGATAGAAAAGGATGGGTGCACCCACTGCGCACCCATCACTGTAATATGGCAGTCTTCCATTATTCCCTCCAAGCCGTAACTAGATTACTGTCTGCAGAGTCCCAGACTGGTAGCACTTTAGTCAAACAGCGCAGCAGTGAAGATGTGTTTTACACTGGAATTCAATGCTGTATGGTCACATCCTTTGTTTTTTGCATTGCAGGGGGAGGGAGACAGCCCGCAGCCCTTCCCAAGGTCAGAGGTCTTGTGACTAAAAAATGATCATGAGTTCCTTGATTAAAAAAACACTTTTTGAAAGAATTTGAAAGGATAGTTAACCTTCAATATATTGTTTTGCTTTTTTATTAGGCCCATCAGTGAAGATGAAATCAAGCACCTCAGAGAACACCGCTACACTGCGATCTCAGACAAGCAGATCCTCATAGACCAGAAGCTACAAGCAGAGGTAAGGCACAATTTCAAAAAGCTTCTTTAGAGGGATCCGTCTTTGTTAGATTAACAGCCCCCATCATTTCATTTTACGTTTTAGACCTATTTTTGCTTATTTTTAATTTGCTGCATTGTTTTTTCTGTTTTGTAATTTTCTGTTTTGTGTTTGTTTCATTTTTGTTATTTCTGCTCAGTTAGAGGCACAAGAGGAGAATTTAAGGCTAGAAGAAGAGGCTAGAAATGCCGCCCAGCGTGAGGCCGCCAAGTTGGCACGTGAACGAAAAATGAAGGAGGTGAGGCGGCACTGAGCGCTCCCTTCTGCCAGGCTGACTTACTGCTTGGCTAAACAACTTCTCCTCTAACCTACTGGCCCCAGCATTTCAAGTCCTCAGCCTTCTGTGTCTTAAAGGACACAGTGATATTTTCTCTGTTCAGTCTTCTTCTTGTGCTCATTAACCTGTCTTTGTCATCCAAGTCAGGGAAAGTGTTGTCTGTGACGGTGCTTCATTTATGTGGAAAACAGTTTGTAGCATTGTTAGCATTTCTAATCATTCCCTGGACAAAAAAATAATCAATAGGTACAGTGTATTTCAGCCACTTTATAGTAGTGAAGCAAACGATTTATTTACTTGGGCACTTCAATATGTAATAATTTTTACTAGAAAAATACAAAATATACTATTTGCCAATAGACAAAGCACTGGACCTTATTCATAAGTGCAAGCAGTGAGAAAAAAGACAAGGTCCATGCTGCAGAAAAGACCATTATTTTGCTGGGCTTCTTCTTCTTCTACTTCTGAAAATGGCTTTTATTATTTTGTGATATGATGAAAATGGGACTGTTATGATTCAGATTTCTTAGTTGTTTTTCATGCCACATTCCACTGCTTCTTTGCTGTTTTTGTTTTATAAAGTTGTTTGCTCACATGTTTTCTTGATGGCACCAAAACTGTTAAATGTCTGTTTTCAGTTAATATAATCTGTCTGTATTTTAATAGTGGGAAGATATTACTTTTTTTTTTTTGTCTTGATCTATGGTGTTTTTGTTAGCAGCTGTCTGCCCAGAGGACACGGGGGAAAGCAGATGGCTCTGTCAGTGAAACTCAGCAAAGAAAGTGAGTCACTTAAGTTCATTAGACAACAGAATGGTTGTTGGGCCGAGGACAAACTGCGGTCATGAGGCTCTGCATAGGTTTCAGTAGACATACCAAGGAGACAGTAATCTTGGAATTTGTGATAAGTTGAGTCTTTCATCCATCTCAGTTGGTGGCAGATGTAAAGCAATATTTGAAAACTTTCAGCATCTGGCAGATCACAACTCTCTCAGCCCCTCAGATGGATGATATTACCATTTGTTGCTATTTGGCAGAAGGAATTTGTCTTTTTTCAGCTCTCAACAGAAACATTGATTTAATGATGTGAGAACTCGGTGTGTTCCTGCAGTCACGCAGTGTGTAGGCTGCAGAGCAGATATTAAAGCACTACAAGGTATCCAGTCTCAGAATTCAATGCTTAACAAATTTTCACTGTGCCAGACGGGAGCTGCGAGCTCACAAATCCTCATACTTTACAGTGGTAATGAAAGGAGGCAGCTCTAACAAAG
Organism: Seriola lalandi dorsalis; assembly: GCF_002814215.2. Taxonomy (NCBI): domain Eukaryota; kingdom Metazoa; phylum Chordata; class Actinopteri; order Carangiformes; family Carangidae; genus Seriola; species Seriola lalandi. Next base: position 383,125 of record NW_019525522.1, on the reverse strand, counting down.
CTGAGCACAGTATCAGTTTTCATTTCCTCCGAATGTGAAGAACAGGTTTGAAGTAGAAGACTTAGAAAGAAGCGTTATACAGGCTGGCTTCAGTTTAGGACAGATGTTTTTGTGCATGTATTCATGTTTGTGCACTTTTTTCATGAGTGAATGGACTTCGAATTGTTTTATTTTTGTGTTGATACATTATTGCCTGTTTCAGACAAACCTCTGGGGAGGATTTCGATGCCTACCTCCAGAATGTAAAAGCCCAGTCTGAGGCTTTCAGGAGCAGCAGTGAGTGACCTTCAAGTCTTGCTGATAAATAGACCATGTGTTTGTTTACCGGTTTTAGAGAAAACTGCATTTCCATGGAAAGGTTAAAGAGTTACATGCACTCTTTTGTAATAATGTTCTCCATTGTTACCAGGACTTCCTTCAGACACGAATGTGGTGACTCCCAACACAGAGTGCAGCTGGGATTTCACCACTAAGACCCGCTCCACCAATGATGACGGCACCTCACTGGACCTAGAGTGGGAGGATGAGGAAGGTGAGACTTTCATTTTTGCTCACATCGGGAAGGTTTCTCAAGCTGAGCTGTTCATTTTCCTGTTGAGAGTCACCTTTGACTCCTCAGCTACAGAGTTAAGAAAAAATGCCCAGTCCATCAAATATTCATTCTGTTTAGAGGTTCGATCACACTGAGCAAGACCAAGTCAGAGCTCTCTCTGCTTCCACAACCCAGGGCTGCTTCTGTTTTTCAGTGACACTGCAGCAAAGAGGAGGAAGATGAAGCAGCACACACAGTTTATCTTCACTGTATCAACCCTTCTCAAAAGCCCAGCAGCAGAAACACATGATTAACTGTAGGCATATGCAGTACTGTAACACAAACCCCACACGTTATTAGTATTATTATGCATTTTTCTAAGGCGGGAGCGCTGTGGGACTGGCTGCTTCTGTGCTGTTTTACCTGTGTGTCCTGTATTACACCCTAACAGATATATACAGCCAATTCAGATCAGTCAGTCAGTCCTATATATACATACTACCAGCATGTCTTCAAGTCAGGTTCCATAAAAGACATAAAAATACAATTAAGTGTGGTATTTTAAGTTTAAAATTTGGTTCAGAAAGTCTGTAGGAACAGATTACATGCTTTGTGGCCCCTCTGAGCCACCAGATTAGCGCCTGCAGCAGTTTTTGACTTCATCGACTTCTGTTGTCAGAATGAAAACTTGTGTCCTTGCGTTGTAGGAATCAATCGAGCACTTCCAGCCTGGGAGAGGTCTCGGACGGAGGAGGACATCCTGCGCGCAGCCCTGAGGCCCGGCGGCAAGCAGATGGACAGCGGCCCGACCTCGGCCTCCGAGGACTCCAACGCACTGGAGTGGGAAAATGATTTTGTGAGTACTCACCCAGAGGACAGTGCAAACACTGAATTTGAAGGGTTTGTCAATCCCGTCCTAGACACTCCCTCTGAGGACGCTTCGGACTGTGGCCTCAGGTTGGACAACCAGGACAGATAGTGTCCAGCACCAAAGGAGATGTTTGTCGAGCCGTCTTCATGTCAAAGCTCACCAGCTTTTTGCCTCATGAAATGGAAATGTACTTACATGCTCTTCATATTCTGTAATATGAGACTCTGATGCTGCGGTAATATGTTGTGGATCTCTACACTACAGTGCATTGTAGTGATGTTTTTATCAAATACTCATTTTTCAGTGCCTTCATTTGCTGAATTAGCCGACCATTTTATGCGTTGTAATTGGTCAGTTACATCCATTACAACCATTTGACACGTTGCTCAGTAAGTGCTGATTTTCAGAGCACAGGTGGTCCTACATAAACTAGTATGTTGCCAAGTTACTTATTATTACTTTAATGTGAAAGCAAGTTGCTGCTGTAGGACATGTGTATTATACTCACTGATAGAAATGGGCACATTTCACTGGTTGCAGGGAGGGTGTTCATGCAGAATCATATATCAAGGTACTTGGTCTAAATCCCAGTAGGGGAATTTGTTCTCTGCATTTGACCCCTCCTAACTATTTAGCAGCAGTCTACAGCCACAGAGCAGTCGGTGCCTGGGGACCAAACGCAGTTCTGAGATCAGAGCCTTGCTCAGTGGTAATGGCAAGAGTATTCTGCATGTATTCTGGGTTGGGAAGAAACCCCCACATAAGCACAGAAAACAACATCAAAGCTACAGAAAATAGTCCTCACTCTGCCCTTCTTCTCTCACCTGTTTCAGTTTTGTCCTCCTGATTTATCAAGTTACTGCATGATGGCTAAAAAGAACTGAATTTCACATCCACACAACAAGTTGTTGATGAAAAAGATGAAACATTAGAGTAAACTTTCAATTTCAATTAATCAGCACAATGGTACAGCCACTGTCTCCACATTTGAGACTGCACCCAGGATGGTTTCTACTTCTTGTTTAAATGTTCCTTTGAATCATTGGATGCTTGCTCAGCCTATTTTTGTATAATTGTTTGTATAACAGCGGCCTCAGACAAGGCGTGCATTTTGTGAAATGCTGTCGGTGCATGCACTCTGACAAGAAGGCTGGGCTCACTGCGCTGCCATCAGCTGCTGTGCTAAGTGAGTTTTTATACTTCTAGTCCTGTTGCTGTAATTTGTGTATCTTCTGACATTTTAATAGATCAACAATCAGGTATCTAATGAGGAATTCATTCAACCAGGCTCAAAAGCAACCTCTGTATTTGATGAAAAGTGTCAGCCTCTTAGGTCTAACAGCTTCATGTCCAGAAAAAAATAAAAATGGAGAAGCCCAAGCATGAAAACACCTTCACTGTCCTTTTGCAGTAAAATGCTCAATAGTATTTTGATTCTAAATATACACATTTCCAATAGTCTATTAGTGAACATCTGACAACTAGAGACCTTTTTATAAAATAATTTAATTAAGCACATACAGTGACTCATGTTCATGGGCCTGTTGGTCTATTGTAGAACATCTGGATTTTTTGTTTCCAGTGATTGTCTTCAACTGGTTCTCTGCTTAAATGTAATAAGTAAGGGAACATGGAAATAAAAATCCTCAAATTTAAGAACTTTGAATGACCAATATTTTGACAGCACTAACTACCTTCACCAAGGAGGTTAGGTTTTCACCCATGTTGGTTTGTTTGTTTATTTGTCAGCAAGTTTACGCAAAAAAGAGCTGAACCAATTTGTACCACACTTGATGGAAGGATGGGGCCAGAGAAGAACCCAATAAATATTGGTGCAGATCCATTAGAGCAAGACCGACATGTAGGATTGTCTGTTGTATGCAGAGGTATGCGCTCTACTGAGTGCCATTCTAGTTCCTGCTGATTTTCTAAACCGTGTCATGTATCCAAACAACATGGGTAAAACACAATTATTAAGCTGTTAATGTGAAACACAAAATAATACAGCGGAATGATGAAATAAATATACAACAAAGGTGGAATATCGGAGGAGACAATCTTTACCTAAATGAAAAAATCACTCTGTTTACAAGCTTTAAAAAAGACACTGCTGATTTCTGATTGGTTGCTCATGTTTGGCATTTATTCAAGACACAAATCACTTTTGAGTGTAATAAATATACATCTAAAATGATATGAAATCCAAACCAGGTATTCTGACCTTAAAAAACATTCATAAATCTTAGTCTGTAGTTGTTCCCTGCTAATAATGAAAGCAATATATTGTGGAGAGTGAGATCTGAGATTGGATGCAAAAAGACCACTGTTAGCAAACATGCCTCTGTGGCCTAAACTTCGGCACGTTCCAGGCTTTAATTGATCCAGAGCTGCTCTCCCAGGGAATGTGCTGTATACATTATTCTAGTTCTTGTGCATCACATTTTTATACGCTGATGTTGACCCGTCACATTCAGTCGAGCACGAGTTGGGACAGTGAGTGTTTCACACTGATTATTTCATCTGTTTGAATCAGAGGTAGTTTACAGATTGCACTCTAATGTGTGGACTTTTAATTTGGTTGTAGGAGATGATTCACTTGTGTGAGGAAGAAAATGTGCACTACTATTTAAGTGTGTAGATGAGACACGGGTTCATTTGCAGAGATTTGAGTTGTGTTATTTAAAGATAGTATTGTTTTTAAACACATTACGATATTATGCTTTGCTGTGATTACATGATATCTGGTTAATCACTGTAATTTCCTGTAAAAAAAAAAACAAAAACAAAACTGTAATTTAGCTTTCCTTGTCACACTGAGCCTAAGAAAAAAAATAAAATATAGATAAAATGTCTTGGACATCACATGCATTCACTGTAAAGACCTGGTGTACATGGGGCACAGAGCACAGCTGTTGTTTGGTACATTTGAAGTGACATTAATTAACAGAACCATCGTCAGTTTAACTGGTCTTGTTAGTTGTTGGTAAGTGCATAGTTTTGTGAATTTTCTCATTTTGTAAAGTGATATTTCCTACTGGCAGAATGTTTGAATTTCTCTCCCAAAAAAAACCTACAAGTACAAGACTCAAGGTTGACAAACTGAAGTGATAGGGGAATTACAGACAACAGCGAAGCCACTTCAAAGTCACACTTTCATTGCGATACAAACTACACATTTATGATACACATTATAAATCTATAATACAAATTACACATCTAAACTCTCTACTAAGAGCTTGAGAAAAGTCTAAAAAATACACATCTTGCCTTTCCATCTGTAAAAATATTATATCAAAGTGAACTCTCACTTTACCCAGAGGTACTATATGGATGTATTATAAGCCACCAGTTGGGGCTACCACTAATTTTTATACGGCACTGTGGTGTGTGTTTCTTTGTGATCCGTCATCACTCATCACCACTGTGGTTCAGAGGGTTAAAACAGACACTGTTTGTAATACTGTAGACTCATCCACTGAAGCCTGTTCACTGTACAGATCACCTTTTTTTTTTATAAAAGTCAGTACTAGTAACTGGTTTCCCAAAATCATATGACTTAGTCAAGGACAAACAACCGGTAAACCTCCTCAAATGATGTTGAATGTATTCATCTCCTCGAAGGCAGACTGCAAATTGAAGTTTAGCTTTGGGGAACGCTCTGCTGTTTATTGTTTTCAACAAAATCAAAAAAGGTCAAAATGTGAAAATCAAAGTAATTAGCTGAAAAGTCTCACCTCTCTGGAGGTCGTCCACAGTGGTTCTCCGTCTGACTCAGCTTTGTAAAAGTCGCCTTCTTGCTTCAATGTGTTGAAATGGACGGTCAAAAATCTGTGACATTTCTCAACACTGAATGTCCCTTTGCTGCTCTGTGTTTAAAATACAACACTGAATCAACTTCCTGTCAGTTCATGAAAATGTTACTCATCAGCTGCTCTGAACACTTTGTGCCTTGCTGGCATAGTTTTCATATGAATAATCCTCTGTGAATGGGAAGTCATGTATTTTGTAATTCTGGTTTTTGGAGTAAGTAGAAGACTTAATATATTTACTATTATTATTTACCTGTTTGATCAACAAGCATCTCTTACCTTATAATGGTTACAAAGTAAAAAATACTGACAGATTTCCTGATTTGGAAAAAATAGGAACGTGATATATAACTCAATTTGTTAATGTGATGTACTTTATTGTACATTTAAATGTGATGTTTTTAATCACACTGCAGCGAGACATTTGGCAGTTGTTACACAAAACAGTTACTTACAGCTGTTTCTGTATGAATCCATATAACTATAATCATTCATTTGTCCCTTGATGACCCCACTTAATGGAAGTTTGTCACAAACTGGACTAAAGTGTGCACATAAGAGTAGATTTGGAGGGGGTCATCTTTTCTTTCCAAGTTTGCACCAATAGAGACTACGACTTTACTTCCTTTTTAGCCTGGATGTCTTTGTAAATAAAAGTTGTCTTTGCACATTTCCATTGCTATGGCATATTTTTCTTTACAAGAGATAAGGAGGTTGTGGAAATGGTAATTCTTTTTTGTACATAAATTAGTAAAATATTTGATTACTTAATACCATGGTTTTGGTTTTCTATGACAAACGTAAGAAAAAATTAGGAAAAATGTGAGCAATTTCTAGAATTGGCTCAACGCCACTATGTCAAGGTTCATTGTGAATATTTAATTAGATCAGTGTAAACTCATAGCTGCATTGCAGCAACACTGGCATTTGAGTAGACACAACCTCTTGTGTTTTGTTTTAGAAATAGCATCGAATGAGTTTCCTCTGCTGGTTATATTTGAGCAAATCGTTACTGTCAACATTTAAGATTTCCTTAATGGGGACAGAAATGGATGGAGGATTTAACAGAATGGGACAGATATTTTTAAACAAGAGGCAGAAATGTAAACTTTTCCTTCTCCTCACAGTAAGGACCAAATCTCGAGTGTGGCTGTAGGGTTAATTGCCACCTGTTTCTCATTACCGACCTGTAACTTGTAATAAGCACATTTGCCAATGAAGGATTTCTCTTCTTTATTATGACAATTTGAAGCTCTGATTTTTCTTGTGGCATGCAACATTTTGGGTTTTGTTTGATTGCAATGAATCCAGCCTCAAAATAAACTGGTACCCAAGTCATCTTGTCTAGTCTTTCCGATGAATGGATAGATAGATAGATAGATGGATAGATACTGTATGTGTGGTTCTACGGGCACTTTCACATTCGCATTTCACAAACTACATTACATTACTTTGTTAGGAGATAATTTTTCTATAGATAATGAAAATATATGGAAAGTAATCCAAAATTCCCACAGTTTACCTAGGCTACAAGGCAGGAAACACATTACATTGCTGAAATTGTTATTTTTCTGTTTAGCCACTTTATCACCAATGTTACATCTCTTCCAGCATGGCTTGGCAGAGGCAAACTAAAATCAAGAAAATAAAGTTTTATTAATACATTGTAAATGTACCATAATTGGCAAAAACTGAGCCTAGGTTGCCCGCTAGTGGTTGAACGTGGACACTGCCTTTCATTTGGACTATGAAGACTGAGCGAAGAATCCACCCTCGGTTCGTCGACGGAAATGGGTGTGGAATATGAATAGTAATTATTAGTTCGATTAATTAAACTCAAATGAATTGACAACGCAGGGGATAGTTGAAGTGTCCAGCAAGTGACCAGAAAGGACAACAATACACAACGAGCCGCAGTGCTCCAGACTGAGTGGAGCCAACAACTTGTGAGACGTTCCAGAGCCGCGGCACGACCACCGTAAGAGTCCCAACTTCATACATTGAAACATCAAAAACGATTTTAGAAGACTAGATATCATGTTTATTTTTTTACAGATGCCGCTGTTTTTGTCATTTGTCATTTATGACCCTCATGGTCTAGCTGCAACTGTCAAAAGTGAAAAAAAGTTTGTTCATTCGGAACACTGATTTATGCGCTAGGAAAGAGAATTAAATGTGTTGAGAAGTAATGCTCTGGATGTAGTGCTTTGGGGACAGAATATAAAAATGTGGTTAAAGCTAATGTTATGGTAGTATTGTTTTGGTAAATAAGTAGCAGAATCCTGTTAAGCTGTAACACCAAAGCGAGCACTAGTTTATCAGTGCAGCGGAGTGATATGTACTCCGCCTTTCCAGTCTACTTGTCTCCAGGATCTGGAGGACATGGCACGGGGAGACGGAGGGAAGAAGCGGTGGAAAACCAGAGAAAATCTGTAAGAAAGTAGGAACAACAGCCTTAACGTTCACAAGAAAACACATTACCATGCGTTGCCTGCATTGTTAAGAGGTATGTGACTAAACGTCTGTTCAGTTAAAAGAGTAGAAGTGAACTTGAGTGAGCTACATCAGTAGAGTGCCCTGGGCAGAAGCTCGCCACTCTCCCTCGGAGGGCTGGGCTAACAGCTAGCATAGCTTAGCTTCAGTTGTGAGAAGTTCAAAAAGTTTCTGGAATGGAGGAAGAGGAGGAAGGGTGAAGTAACTAGGCTAACCGTTAAGAGGTAGAAAACTTTGACTCACGACTTTTTATTTAAAGACCAAACAGTGTCTTAAAACGTTAGACTCGAAATCTAGATAGTGATAGTTGTTATAAGGTGTCTAACTATAACTTAAACCTAAACCAGTTGGCTTCTGTTAACGTTTGCTAAGCTAGTTAGCAAATTGTCGAGGTTACTTACATTAGCCTGCTACATACCAGGGTTAGCTACTGCCACTGAAGTAATGTTTTAATGTTATAGCTATGCTTGTGTTGTTGTACAGTTAAATTATAGCATCACTTATGGCTATTTTTACTGCTGTTGGGGGATTTGTGTAACGTTAGATGCGTCTTTCTGAATCCCTTTTCTCTCTTTCTCTGGGTGGGGGGTGCTTACTACTTACCGAAACGTTCTTCCATATTGTCAGTTCCCTGTACTTCATACTTGTCAAGCATTTCAGACAGATTTCACACAGCAAAGCAAATTCTCAATATCGATCTTTTCAGTGTAATGTGTTTTTTAGCAGACCTTATTAAAGCTAAAAATTATGGCATTAGTGTAAATCAGAAGAGACTAACCTTTGATAAATGACAACTTTATCTAAGCCAGTATAACAGCGATTTCGGGATGGTTCATTGTTTACCACATCCAGGTGGCTTCTTTTCCAGTTCATATGGAGTGGATTGAGATTTGAAAAGAGCTTCAGAGGAGTATTGATCTTGACATTTGTTTTTCAATTGGTATGCTGTACATTGAACTGTTAAAATATGACAATTGTCCATGGAAAATTTAAAAAAGAAATGTGGACAAATAGCAAGGCTGTGATTATACCATGTGTTAATTTGGGGAATTCTTGGGATGGCACTCCTTTTTGTAAATTTATATCACCCATATTTTCAGTATTTCAGAGGAAGCCACTGATAATTTTTGTAAGACAGAACACATATCATCTTTAATCACGGTTACAGTTAATTAGGCACTGATCAGTCAATCAGGGGCTTCAGCTCTCCCCACCAACCCACATTCAGAATGTGACTTCATAAAAGCGTGGTCAAGGTTGATTTGATTTTCAGCCTTTGATGGTGAAAACACAAAGAACTATCAGTGTGAACTCTTATCAGTTTGTAGAGAGGGATCAGGTTTATCTGAAGGATTAGTCATAGAGATTGCAATCAGCGCTTGCTTTCGTTATAGTTGTCCATTCAGGCAAGTTATATCTACCACGTGTTGATCAAATGATGTTTCTTCATGTTTCAGGAAGATCAGACATGTCCCTAAATTGAAATTTATCACTTGTCATTGCTCACCCGACAATGAACTGATGAATCACTGCTGATCCATCCTGGAGGAGGCCTAGTTGCATCTGGGTCTCTGAGTTGGCAGACTGTGTGAAAACAACTACTGAAACAGTCTGGTGAATGTAAGAAAAGAAAAATTCTGACCATTTACTAGCTAATCATTTTTGTGTATGCCTACATGTCCTACTTTAGGTTTCCCTCCGCTTTCATGTGCATGTAGAACAATGAGCTGTGGAAGTGGGTGCAGTGCTGTTGGACAGCTGTGTACTGGAAGGGAGGGATGGGATGAGGGAGGAAGCAGCTCTTTGTGGTAACATCCTTTTTGACGAGGGCCGGTTTCACAAGCCCCCAACCAGCTGCTGCTGCAGGCTACATGTGTTTGATGGTCTGCTTGCTGGAACTGCATGATATAGATTGAAGTGTCATATATCACTGCACCTTTTTTTTTTCCACACATGTACTTATGCATTAGGATTAGTGTTTATGTTTGAAATACTCAATTCAGTAGTAGGTGGAAAGAATAATTTGAAAAAGGGACAAATACTGGCGACATCCTGATGCAATCCTAATTTATTTTTAAGGAGGTGATTCAGACAGTCATTGTTTTAGACTTGTGCTTGAGCAATGCAGAAGTGGCTGATGGGTGCTTTTACCCATAATGTACATCATATCAAGAATATCTTACAACAGATAAGACAACCAGTGTTTTTGTATTCATCTGATATTTCTCACAAATCTGAATTTACATTTCATTTAAGGTCAGATTAGTAATTTTATTTTACTGTCTGTTGCAAGACAAACCAGGCAGTAGTTTGCCTCCTTTGCCACTTTGCCATGGCTGTGACAACTGTAATTATTTAATTAATGGAACTAGACCTCTATTTTTTTAATGAAACACATTTGTAATGGTGTTTTCAGTTTTTTTCAAATTATACCAGTTAATTCCCTTTCATTCACTAATCAAATATAATGGTATGTCTGAAAGTATATATTCCACATTTTGACACTACAGCATTTCATATTGGTGAATATATATTGTTATCCTTCTACATACTGCCTGGTAGACCAACTTGCCAGCTTTACATGTTGGTTGGGCCATTTGTTTGGCTGTAAGAGTGTGTTTTTCCTGTGTTTTGTCTTTTCATATGCATGATTGTCTGCAAGTTCTGCATACAACACCTATCAGATAATGGAGTCATCTTAGTTTCAGTGAGACTGAGGCTCTCTATGGAAATGATGTTTCAGATCAAAAATGGGACAAAGGGCTTTTTGATCATCCTGTTGACTAAGAATAGTGTTTGTCACATGCTGTCACATGCTTTTTAAAATATATTTGAATTGTTATATTATTTCCAAATGTTAGGAATGCTTGCTTGTTGATATGTAATGCTAGACAAATCGATGTGTTGTTTACATGTATCTGCTCTCTTTTCTGTTTTGCAGGTGGCTGGTGGAGTAAAACTGTATTGGTGCTGGGAGTTGTTGATGAGAAGTGGTCAATACCTTATTTCTAAGCCTGTCAACTTGCACCAGTGAGACCTGCTGTAGTGTGTCACTTCGACAGAGGTCCTGATCTCAGCTCCTGCAGCCTGCACCCCCTCCCACCATCAGTGGTGGTGACCCAGCTCCGGACAGCTTGCTGTAGGGCCCTTCCTGAGCAGCAGCAGCTGCGTCCTGCTTGCTGACTCCCCTCCCTCCCCTGCTTCCTGTCCTTGGTCAGACAAGGCTAAAGCCTCCTCTCCCCTACCCCACCCCTCATCTCTGTCAGCCTCTCATACTCTCACACACGTACATTCACACACTCAAGTGGTTTCATTCGTTGACTACACACTCAGCCACCGGGTTAGGCTACTAACACCATTTAGAGATCATCAGCAGGGGACTTGTAAACCCCCGGCCCCCTTGGAGTGACCATCCACCACCAAGTTCCTGCCTGTTACCTTCACGACAGCCTCCAGGATGACCTCCCTGTCCAGTCTCTTCTCCTTCACAGGCCCAGCAGTCAAAAGCCTGCTTGGGTGGAAGCAGGGAGACGAGGAGGAGAAATGGGCAGAAAAGGCAGTGGATGCGCTCGTGAAGAAGCTGAAGAAGAAGAAAGGTGCCATGGAGGACCTGGAGAAAGCTCTGAGCTGCCCGGGACAGCCCAGCAAGTGTGTTACCATTCCAAGATCACTGGACGGCCGGCTACAGGTTTCCCACAGGAAAGGTCTGCCTCATGTCATCTACTGCAGAGTGTGGCGCTGGCCTGACCTCCAGTCTCATCATGAGCTCAAACCCCTGGAGGTGTGCGAGTACCCGTTTGGCTCCAAACAGAAGGAGGTCTGCATCAACCCATATCACTACAAGCGAGTGGAGAGTCCTGGTAGGTACTTGTGTTGTCAGGGTGCATGGTATTTGTTATACTAGAATGTTAATGTTTGACACCTTCTACGGTACGGTATTTATCATGTCTAAAAAAAATTATATTTAAATTATCACCTCTAGATATTTAATTTTAATGTTGTAATGTTCTAATTACAGAACTCTTTTAAAATTTGCTCCTAAAGCTTATGAATGTAATTTTAAAAGGTGTTCTGTAAGTCACTGTCATTATCAAATTTATGAATTTGTAATGTCTGTAAAGCATACAACAGACTGATTTTTAATGACTGTCTAGCAAATACAAGAAAGATTGGACCAGTGTAGAGCTGTGCACATCCCTTACCCAGAGCTCTGAGTAAACTGTGGAGCTGGTAAACAAATCCACAAAGGTCAGGAGGCTGTCATCACACGGGCCTGTTCCACCCGCTCCCTCCATTTCACAGAAAATCAATATCACTAGCTCTTTTGGAGTCTTATTAGATTATATGCCTCAGGCACTCCAGATGGGGTGTGGCATCAGAGAGTGGCTGGCTAAATGCATAAACCACTCAGACTAAACTCCCAGCACTTTCTCATCACTACCCCCTCCCTCCCTCCCCTCTGTCACTCACACACCATATCGCGTACACTTACGGATGACCCTGGGGGGGGACAGCCTTTCTGACACTAGACTGGTTTGGGATTGCCAGCTCTGTATTGACCGGTTCAGGGATATGGATCACATGTCAGTCAGGGGAGACTGTATGTCATATCATTCAAAGCGACGCTGGGTGGTTTTGTAGGGGCAGCCTTGGAGCCATGACGCTGAGAGTCAGTTAGTAGAGAAAATTCAACGCTGGGGGAACACACAATATCATTTTCACAAAGTTGAAAATAAAAATAAATATGGATGACCTCTGTGTATATATCTTCACCAAGGTCTAAAATGGCTTTTGCAAATTGCAAGATTGTTGATGTTGAACAGTGCTTTGTTTTTTATGTTAAACTACTGCAAGTGGGGTTCAAAGGTCTGAGACCACTTTCCCATCATTCAGGTGAAGTTAGTTTCTTTTGTTTTTTTGTTTCAACATTAACAGTTCTTTGTTATTGGTTAAGATATTGGCTGTATATAAAAATGCCTCAAATTAGACAACAGAGTTGTATCATAATTTTGTTAACAATGTCACTGCTGTCGAATTAATTTCAGGAACACCATTTGATTTCAGAGTGTTGGTTGAATGAAACTAAGGCTTTAGTTAACTGTGAAGTGCTTTTTTTCACTAGTTTGATTAATCAAGAAAAAAATCAGCCACCCTAGTGTTACACATCTTCTGTGAGCACTAAGGCTCCTTTTCCATGAGCATGCCCATTAAGGGCTTCTGTTTGCCATTAGATGCATTTCCTTGTTAATAATGGAATGGACACGTTATTAGCGAATAAAATCATTAAGCACAATAAAAGCCATAAGTCAAACAGGTTTTCCGGTTCGAGATTTGTGTGGCAGGCGTTGCCTCCTTACATAAAACAAAATGAAACTGTCTTATAAATTATAAGCAAACACCTTTTTGTCTGTTTGTTTTTAATTAATTTTCAACAAATCAACTTCAACTCTATTTTCCTTTTCGGCCTTTACTCCATCATCCAGTGCTCCCTCCTGTCCTGGTACCGCGGCACAGTGAGTTCAACCCACAGCACAGCTTGCTGGTACAGTTCCGCAACCTCACCCACAATGAGCCACATATGCCCCTGAACGCCACCTTTCCAGAGTCCTTCCAGCAGCCACACAGCGGGGGCGGCAGCAGCAGTGGTGGAGGCGGCTCTTTTTCCATCTCTCCCAACTCTCCGTATCCTCCTTCTCCAGCCAGCAGTGGTACTTATCCAAACTCTCCTGCCAGCTCGGGGCCTTCCAGTCCATTCCAGCTCCCAGGTATGTCAAATACACTCATGTACCTGACCCTGGGAAAGATGCCAGCCTATTGTGTTTTTCTGGATGGTTGCTGTCTTGTAGCCAACAAGAGGATAACTGTTGATGAATGGTGATTTCTGTCTTAAAAGCTGTGTAATTTACAGAGAAAGAAAAGTGTTGTTTACAACTGGGGTTTTTTTAGCTGCAATATGCAAGTGAAGCATTAATTTAGTGAATAAGTACTAAAATATCATAATTTAATCTTTATCCTTACTAATAGTTTAGAAATATGCCTACTTCACTTTATAACTATGCAACGAATAATGTTTTCAAGCTTCTTAACAGAACTCTAACCAGGTCAGGTTATTATATTTATCCAAATCAAGCTACACCCCTAAATGAGAACAAAGGAAATGCCAGCTAAGCAGTGTCCACCAGAGCCAGAGCCAGGGCTGCTGGCTGCTGTCAAGGCACTAACTCCAGGACCAGGCAGCCATTCTGTCTCATTGTTACTGACTGGAGACAGGACAGATATATTCACATAAAGCAGTATCATTTAGCCAAGACATTCCTTTCAGTCCTGTTCAGTGGCCTTGGTATATTGGGAAAAACACCCTCAACTGTTCCCATTACATTTATGTTTGAGTGTATGTGGATGTTACTCCTGTGTGTGTGTGTGTGTGTGTGTGTGTGTGTGTGTGTGTGTGTGTGTGTGTGTGTGTGTGTGTGTGTCTGGTGACTAGTGCTCTATTCTGCTCCAGTCCAGATCTGCTGACGCATCCGGTGGCTGCAGGCAGTCAGGCAGAAACAGTTTTTTTAATGGGAATTTAGGATTTGAGCTTATTTGTGTTGAAAAGCCCTGATGATCATTGTCTGCACTCACAAGCAAGATAATTGTTGAAATTTCCTCACTGCAATCTAAGTGGGGGTTTTCTGCATTGTTTTTTCCTGTGTGCCTCAGTATGGACTTGAAAAGCTCATATTGCATCTCTGTTGGGAATGGGTTAGCATGTGGCTTAGCAAGTGAGGGATATGTGTAATCTGACACCATTTCCGGGGTACAGATCCTGTGATGATTGTTGGAGTCTAGGGAGGTGTGTGTGTGTGTGTGTGTGTGTGTGTGTGTGTGTGTGTGTGTGTGTGTGTGTGTGTGTGTGAGAGACCATTTGCCAGCAACAACAACTGGTCTCATCCTCACTAACTGCTCTCTTAATGTCTCAGCTGACACCCCACCCCCAGCCTACATGCCCCCTGATGAGCAGCTGGGCCAGGAGAGCCAGTCCATGGAAACAAGCAGCAGCCTGGTGCAGCAGAACATGGCCAGAGGAGGTGAGGAGTGCCCACATTTAGAATGATGATAACACTTAAGCCCAAAAAAAAGTACCCAACAGTGAAAGTCCAGTTTGAAAGCTTATCAAAGGCGATGGACAGCAGTTGATACTCATTCGATGCATGATCTGACTACTCTGGAAAGTTTCAGCAATGTTTTCTTGTCCTTGACATATTTGTGCTTGCAATTCAATGCCATGTACTACCATGCATTGATGCAAAAGCACCAGCTCTTTTTGCTGGACCATCCTATTCTGTCTCTCTCTCACACACACACACACACACACACACACATTTAATGCTTTGATCTCATTGAAATGAGTGAGAGAGCTCTGTGTTAATGCCCCTGTACGCGCATTTTTGCTCCCATTTCTTTTGAATATTGAATATTTGTCAAGTGTGATCCGATACTGTAATTTGCAGTCTCTCACCAAGTATTAATTTCACTCCCCATTACCTGCAGGGTTGTTCTAATAATTGACCAGTAAGTTCTTCCTCTGAACAAATATTGGTGTTTGTTTTGGTGAATCTTTTAACTTTACAGTCATGTGATGTCATAAGCTCACTGTAGCCAAATGACAGAACTAACAGAAAACCATTACCACCAACACAGTCCTAATCTGGAATCATGTATGTTTACAACGAAAAAAACTGAAGCTTTTTCGGAGATCTCGACAGCAAAAATTGACTTTTGTAATGTAAACTAGTAAGCTTTCTATCCAGGCTGTAGGGTATGCTGCCTCCTTATAATTGATGTGATATGTAAAATGCTGAGAAATGTATTGTTATGAGAACCGCCTGCTGTAATTTTGAACTGTATTAAATACTTTGTATAACAATGAGCTCTTGTTAACTACATTCATCCATTTTGTTTACTTGTTAGTTAATGAATCCTGTACTCATGGTTTTAACAAGGCTTTGTAAGTGTTTATAATATATGGGCATGCTGTATGAGTTTATGTTTTGTTTGAACTGGAATCAATTTCAGTTCTTGTGTCAAATGTCATTTGCAAAGTTTATGACTCACCTTTTTTTTCTCTTCTTTTTTTTTCTCTGACCTGTTGTGCAATTTCCCAGATGTGCAACCAGTGGAATATGAGGAGCCGAGCCACTGGTGCTCTATTGTCTACTATGAACTCAACAATCGTGTAGGTGAGGCTTACCATGCCTCTTCAACCAGCGTGCTTGTGGATGGTTTCACTGACCCTTCAAACAACAAGAACCGCTTCTGCCTCGGACTGCTGTCCAACGTCAACCGCAACTCCACAATTGAAAATACCCGTCGACACATTGGCAAAGGTATAACTAACCCTCACACAGCATGAGAGGCAGATTGATAAGATTGACATTTGGCTCTTGCAGAGTTGTGGTCTGAATGTTCTGACCATCAGTTGTCTCTCTGTTATCCAGGAGTGCACCTGTACTATGTGGGAGGGGAGGTGTACGCAGAGTGCCTCAGTGACACCAGCATTTTTGTCCAGAGCCGTAACTGTAATTACCACCACGGCTTCCACCCCACCACTGTCTGCAAGATCCCCAGTGGATGTAGCCTCAAGATTTTCAACAACCAGGAGTTTGCTCAGCTTCTGGCTCAGTCAGTCAACCATGGCTTTGAGGCTGTGTATGAGCTTACCAAGATGTGTACTATTAGGATGAGCTTTGTCAAAGTAAGGGCTTCGTGAAACATGTAGAAGACAGTCAGGGACATTTAAACATGTCTCATCATTTCTTCTAACAAGAGGCCACATCATTATTAGTTTCATTGTTGAGTAATTTGTTCTGCCTCCTCACAGGGTTGGGGAGCTGAGTACCACCGACAGGACGTCACCAGCACCCCCTGCTGGATTGAGGTGCACCTGCACGGGCCCCTCCAGTGGCTGGACAAGGTGCTAACACAAATGGGTTCGCCTCTCAACCCAATCTCCTCTGTGTCCTAATGATGGACTTGTGGAGCTTGGGAGACCCTTTTTACTTTTTTTCTTTTCTTTTTTTTTTCTTTTTTTTTTTCCCCCCTCAGTGATTTTATAATTTAAGGTGGTCTTAATGGCTGAACTGTTTACACTTACTTTGGGAAGGGATATTGACTCTGGCTGAAAATTCAACATCAGCAGCCAGAATCCAGTTGTTGAAACTGAGTAACATTATGAGCAAATACCTGGAGAAAGAGAGGAATAAGGAATACCCAAGTAGCAGTAACGACATGGACATACTACTGCTTGACAATGACACAACACCTGCAAGAATTGAGGGCTCCATTGTCAAGCTTGAATCTGTCAAATGTTAATTTTTCATCAAGTTTTTTTGTTTTTCTCAAATAATTTTATTTCTCTGTATGTGTAGTTTTTAATGAAGCAGGACTGTTTCACTACTCTGCCTTATGTCGGACAGACAAATTTGGAATTTTACTGAACACCTTTCTTACATTGTTGTCTCAGTGTCAGATATTTACAATTAAGATGTAGACACGATTATGTTTACCATTAGGCTCAGATATAACAAATGCTTTCTTTTTATAGTCTCTACTGCTAGAAATGAACACTGAGCTACTGCTTTTTAAGAAAGTTATGTATGCCAACCTGATAGTTTTTGATATTGGGAGATCAATCACTGAACAAGTTTAACACGCCATAAGCTAACAACAGTGTGAATGTTACATCTATTGCAATAGAAGTAGTCATTTATGATATAATCAGACAATGGACATCATCATTATTACTGATTCTTGTTTGTACTCTCAAGCTCAAGTAAGAGTGACTGTATTTTCCATACTCACTGTATTAACAATATTGTGCACTCATGGATTTTGTGGAGGCATATTAAAGTTTGGCGTGGGTACCAAGGCATTATGTTGATAGATAATTGACTTCATTAGCTCAATGAAATAAACAGGTCATTTGTTAACAATGATGGCTTATTTTTCTATGCTTCTGTCTGTTCTTTCACACTTTAGTAATACTTACCAAGATGCAAACAGGCAGAATATAAATTTTTATGTACATGAACTGTGTTGAATCAAGATGGATCTACAGTAACAATTATACCATTTTCTCCAATGACCACTGGTATACCTATGATGATGATGATGGTATTGGATGCATGTTAAAAATGCGATCAAACACTGATCACAGCTTTAACATGGTAGTTTGGACAACAATAGTGAGTTCATTATTATTTCTGTTTGATGCAGAGCTTTCAGAATGTCAATATAACTAGTGTAGCTCACAATACATAACATAATCATCAGCATAAGAGTAAGCATAACTGCATGATGCCATCATTTTGTGTATTCTACTAGATACACACTAAACTACATTCTGACATACTATAAGTGTGATATTGTCCTTTAAGTAGACTTTTCATCATCTTTGGGTTAATAACAAATTGGTGTGTTAAATACAGCAGAGGATACATGTTTTCTGCTGTCTTGTCTAAAACTGTAACATTGATTTATATATTTATCTGATATTTTAAAGATCAACAAGAGCAAACCATTTAATCTTTTGGAAGAAAGAAATGTTCAAAATCATTTAAAATATTTTTTAATACATCCTTCAGCCATTGATTCGCACTCATATTTGCCTATTGCACATTTTAATAAATGCCAGCTTGTACTGAAATTATCTTCTGTCTGAGTATTAACCTAGCACACAGCACAGTACAATGTAACGCAGAATTAGGCACAGCCTGACAACTTCCTATTGGTCCACGTTTGTATTTACCGTAACTCTCCTAAGACGTGGATCAACATTTACAACATTTGAAATACAATACACCAAATTACATTTACAATCACTACTCAGAACATTAGCGATTAAACGCAAACGTTAAGTCTTCGCTAAAGTGTCTTTGTAACTACTTTTTACACCAACTAAGTGACTAAAAACATTAACATGTCAGTGATGTGTGAAATTGCTCTTGCGTGATTTTACCTTATCAGCCGGATGTGAGGTGGCTCCCAAGGAGCAAGCCAAAGATAAACACGTAGCCAGACGAACAGGGGCGAGGATAATAAATATAATAGAGAGGCTGCTGTGAAACCATCGAAATGAAGTAGCTGTTAAGAATATAAAGGTTATAGCAAGCAAGGAGACATCCGTCAGATCGACCAAGGAGCAAGTCTTGCGCAGACATTGAGTCGGTAAGTCCCGCAGAGTCCTGGAAGCTGCAACGTTACCAGCTAGCTAGCTAGCTAACGTTAGCTAACACCAGCTAACTAACCTAATTACCTGTCTTTGACAGTAAGGTGGTCTCTGGAGTAAAGCAACGTTACTAATAACAAAAAAATAGCTGTACAGTCAGCCTTTTGAGAAATATGTGACGAGCCTACGTTTGCCAGGTTAAGTTTCTCTTTCTTTAAAAGCTGTCACAAGGTTAGTTGGATGTCTGAGACTTCATTTTACCATATTAGCTTGAATATTAGCAAGCGCAGTTAGCTGAAAGAGCTGCCTCTCCACCAGGAGGGTTAATGTTGTTTTTTAATTACGTCGAAATAAGAGATTAACTAGTTTTTTTTTTATATGCTGCTTTCAATATGAGATATGTTGCACAGGAGACAGTGATGCAGCAGCTGCAGTAGGGAGTGGGAGTGCACACAACGCAAACCCAAGTGCCCTTTGTGGAAACAGTATAACACAAAATTAATTTTTACCCTGAAGTCCTGTCATTGAACTCTCATTTAAATGTGCTAATCAGAATATTGGTTTCAAAGGGTTATTTGTAAGTATTGAGTCTTGGGATCCAGTGTCAAACTCAACACTAAAGTTCACCTGGCAGGTTAACAGCTCTGTGTGTTCTCACCAGATGTTACAGAAAAAGGTCTGAAGACTTTCTGTTTCTTTACCATGTGTAGTTAACACTTGAAAACAAGTGTGGTTAATATAACCCCTGGAGGAAATCTTTACAGTTATGTATATGAAACGCAGTACAAGATTAAACATGTTGACTGAGTCAAGATTACATCAGTGTTACTAGACATATGGGATATGATAATGCATAGACTAACCAGTGTAGGGCTGCTTGTGCGCCAAAAGATGTTGTTTTTGAAGATTGCCAAATTGTATTGGAGAGGTGCACACTTTCTCCGGGTTTGTCAAGAGTCATCTAGTAGGGTTTGAGACATCCTCTGATTAACAAAGATGTAAAGAGACCAATCTATTGTCCTGATTTAGATTTCTCGTCAGATTATTGGGCAATTTAGTTGATAGTTTATTGTGCTACACAAAAAAATGACCAGTTATTGGTACAGGAATGGCCGTCATGGTTACAAAACGCTTGCATCATCAAAACTACTTATATTTGACTAATTTTCTTACCCTGAGGAAGTGTCAACACTGATCTTGAGAGTTTTACTTTTTGTCCAGGTTTTCTGTTTGAATGCCTTAAGGTAGTTAATACATAACCTACTCTTCAGAACGCAGCAACATGAATGGTAACAAAAAGGAACTTAAGCCATTAACCTGTTTGGATTTTAAACATGTGATGGCACCTAAGTGTATTTTTCATTTCCTTCAAATGTTGCCTTTCTGCACTTTCTGACAAGATCTGAGGGAGAGAAGGACATTATCCGCTTCACTACATCATACTGACACTCCTCTTTAACAAGCTCTTACAAACAAACAAAGCAGAGCAACAAAGGATCATTGTGATAATTATATTTTAAATTCAACCAGATAGGTGTCTTAATTATATTAGTTACATGGGGATAGATGATTTGTCATTGGCTGTCTCTCTTTACATGACCAAGGAGGCAAGCACAATCAATCTTCATGCCCCTAGAAAAAGGACATAGAGGGTTTGGTCATTTTGAGTCTTATTCTGGTATTTCTCTGCAAAGGAAAAGAACTTCAGATGGCCTTATTTCTTTATGTAGTAGTAGTAGTAGTATTTATTTGTCCCCGTGGAGAAATTGGTTTGCAGCGTTATCACAGGCATTTCAAAAGGAAAAACAAAACATCATACGATAAAGACAGCTTAGGGCATACAACTTGAAACATTTCCACTTCATGCCTTGCAACATTATTTCTTCACAAACAGAATAAGTAGCTTTTAATGGATAACTGACAAGCTGCCAAAGCTTTGTGACCATACAGTTTATAAATTGAAAACGTAAACTTATTTTTTGGGCACATCTGTCTGAGTAAAATTCACATACCAGAGATGTCTCTCAGAAAATATTTCTTTCAAAGGAATTATAGAGTTATTTGCATGTTCCGCTACATCAGTCAGCTTTCACATGCAGCGTCTGTCTTCTCGTTCTTGTCTCCCTTCATGTGTTTCCCCTCCACAGTATCTGTAGCTGAGTCCAAAATGGTGCGAGCAGCCTTGGTGACTGCCACCAGTCTGGCACTGACTGGGGCTGTGGTGGCACATGCTTACTTCCTCAAACACCAGTTCTACCCGACTGTGGTCTACCTCACCAAGAGCAGCCCCAGTATGGCGGTAAGAGCAGTGCTAATGTCAAATCTTGAGTTTGGTTTAAATTATTTGAATAGATTACTCTTATTAATATCTTTGAATTTGACAATATTCCCCCAAAGGCCATATCAGTGACACTGTGAGGAATCAGCTTTTCCTGTCTATTTGTTTCTGGTATCAGGTGTTGTACATTCAGGCCTTTGTGCTGGTGTTTCTGCTGGGAAAGTTCATGAGGAAGGTCTTTTTTGGACAGCTAAGGGCTGCAGAAATGGAGGTAGAGTTCTTCTTATATTTATTACTCTCCTGATTCATCGTAACACACACTCACCTTTGTATTTAATGCATGATGTGCCTTGTAAATGACAACCATGAATCCAATCACACTTTATTTTCTGTGGTTTGTTATCCTTCTCTACAATCAGCACCTCATTGAGCGCTCCTGGTACGCGGTGACTGAGACGTGCCTGGCATTCACTGTGTTCAGGGATGACTTCTCCCCTCGCTTTGTCGCCCTCTTCACCCTCCTGCTCTTTCTTAAGTGCTTCCACTGGCTAGCTGAGGACCGGGTGGACTTTGTGAGTGATGATAGAGAAACAACTTTCTCAACCTGCACAATACCCTGCATACTTCCTTCACTGTCTCTGTATACAGTACACTGCTTAAAGGTAGCAGGGAAACATGGCACAGGATGGGGCAGATGGTGTGTGGATAAGGCGACATGCCAGAGTTGAACAAATATTGTTACGTGACATTTTGCAGCTGATAATTCAGATACACATTGAGTGTTAAAGGGCCTTCACTGTGCTGTGAATTGGAGTTTTAGCCAAAACTATTTGAATAAGTGAAAAGCTTTTCCTGGGTGGTGAAGATGTTGGCTTTACCAAACTGCTTTCACTAGACAGCAGTCATTAGCCAAATAGCAAACAAACTGGACCATATTACAGGTTTCTGTGCTCCTGCATTAGAGAATTATTGATACACTTATCATTCAGGATCACAGAATCAATCATTATGTTAATGAATAAACATATGTGACTTCATATGCTTTAAGTAACATTTAAATAATGTTTATTTCCATGGTTTCCTGACAGATGGAACGGAGTCCTAACATATCCTGGGTTTTTCACATGAGAGTATTGTGTAAGTAAATGTTATCCAGCCTGTTCAATATCATTCTTCCCGCCCTTCTGTGTTGGTTCTTTCTTACTCTTTCTCTTTCACTTCCCTCTCTGTACCTCTTTCATTTCCATTGATGCTGCTTATGAAAGTCTTTTAGCTAAATGAAACCGTATGCAAATCAATCTGTTTGTGCATCAGACCAGGTGCTCCACTGTTTAATGGAGCTGCACATCAGAATGACTTTAACAAACCATAAGACTGATAGTAGCACTGGTAAAAGGAGCCATTTGATCACATACAACTTACTGTATTTGAATTCAGGACAACTGTTTATTTTGGGCAAATACAAAGTTACTTTTTTTTCCTACATTTCTATGTAGGTACTGCAACCGCTCACAAAAGTGTTATTCAGTGTTGTTCTTTGTTCCCTGCAGCTCTCATGGGACTACTGGGTGTCCTGGACTTCCTGTTTGTCAACCATGCTTGTCACAGCATCATTACCAGAGGAGCCTCGGTCCAGCTTGTTTTTGGATTTGAGGTTTGTCATACTTGATTGGAGTTGAATTAAAGCTCTGTTTTTAAAGGAGCTATTTGTAAGTTATTCTGTTGCCACACAGCCAACGTTAGCATTAACAGCTGTTTACTCACCAGTCTAGAAGAAATGAGTTCAGCATCAAACTTCATTCCTTTACTCACCAAGAGGTGGTCCGTTATGCTGTAGCTATCACTGTAGCCTCCAATCTGCCCTGAAGACATAGTGCTGTTCAGATGGTGCATTATAACCTCTTGTATTGTAAAGACAACATCGGGCGAAGCTCATGGCTTATTTAATCCATCTTTGTCCATTTCAGAAGCTTCATCTCTCGTTCATTTGGCTGATTCATTTATTTGTTTCATTTTTACTATGGTTTTCACACTCCATTAACCCTTGTTCATGTTCACATCTGGTTACTGAGTTGTCCTATACCGGACACAGGAATAGTAAAGTGATTGACCAATTAAAAAAAAAAAATCGTTCAGCATCATTCCCATTAAATGTTATTGTCAAAGCCCCCATAATAAATTTGCATCCAGTAGCCCTAGTAGTCTGAGTTCAAAGTTTGAGGAAAAAAAAGACAAGAAGGTGATAACTTTAACCTGCCAGAAGAATTGAAGGATCTGTTACAGGGGGATGGTGCCTCCTACTTCATTAGTTAGTTTTTTTTGGCACATAACTTGGCTGAATTCTTTTCATGCTTCGTTCTTGTGTCCCTACAGGGCTGCACTTGCTAATATGCACACATAATGTTGTAAGATCCTCTTTTAAATAAGGTTTCTCCCCTCTGTTAGTATGCCATCCTGCTGACCATGGTGCTGACAACCTTCATCAAGTACATCCTGCACACTGTTGACCTGCAGAGTGAGAATCCCTGGGACAACAAGGCCGTCTATATGCTCTATACTGAGCTCTTCACAGGTACTGCATTCAAGTGTACTTCAAACTGTGATGCTGTTTTCCTCCAGACAAACATAACCTGCATGTAAAGTAAAAGGTGATGTCAGCCATATTTGAACGACACTTGATATTTTTCTTCAAGGTTTCATCAAAGTGCTCCTGTACATTGCCTTCATGACCATCATGATAAAGGTCCACACCTTCCCCCTGTTTGCCATTCGCCCCATGTATCTGGCTATGAGGTGAGCATCTTTATTGTCTCTGTTATGCTGTTATTACTTCCACTATTGTAGTTTCTTCTGTTAAATGTCAGATTGGTCACTTCTAAATCTTGATGATGCTGTTTCATATTTTAAATCTCCATACTTGATAGGTTTTTTGGAAAAGATGATCATTTTTAATCGAAATAAAATATTTGATCAAAACTAATTATTTAGATTTGATATTTAAGGCATGGTTTAAGTTTTTTTGTTGTTTTGTTTCCCCTACCAGACAATTCAAGAAAGCTGTAACAGATGCTATAATGTCTCGGAGAGCCATCCGCAACATGAATACACTGTGAGTAATGTTAAGCCTTTCCTGATGGCACTGTATTGCATTTGTAAAAATCATCATTTCCCATTGTGTCTGTCTTTCTCTCTAATTTACACGTCATTTAGTTGGACAAAAAATGGTGAAGTGGGATTTTAATTCTCATTTAATGATGAGGACTATGACCTATATGCTAATGAATGTCCATTCTCTATTTAGTGTAAATGTTTTGGAGAGGTAGCAGAAAGATATGCTCACTGTTGTGCAGTAACTTTGTCATGCTCTTACTCAAGTTGTAGCAAACCTGTATAGTTCGTCTGCTATACAGTACATCTGTATATTTTAAGTGTACTGATTTTGTTTGGTTAGTTTTTCTTGTGTTTAAGCTCAACTTTCAGGCCGGTACTTAGTATACTCAATATTTAGTCAGTGATATCTGCAAACCAGAATTGTTGGTCACATCTTTTTGTCTGTGTTCAGATACCCTGATGCAACTCCTGAAGATCTGCAGGCTTCTGACAACGTTTGTATCATCTGTCGAGAGGAAATGGTCACTGGAGCCAAGAAACTACCTTGTAATCACATTTTCCACTCCAGGTAAGTCCTGTGGTAAACAGTCTGACTCAACAGGAAAGATTCTGAACTACAAACAAACAAACAAAACAACTGAGATGTCAGACACAATCAGTGTCTCACTATTTAAACTATTTAAAACAGAGCAAGTCATTGTGGCAAATGACACATGACTCAAAACAACAACCTTTGGTACTGTGATGTGTTCAAAGTTGCTATTTGTGCTTGTTGCTTTTTAAATAATGTTGTGGTACCCTCCTTTCCGCTCCACAGCTGCTTGCGCTCCTGGTTCCAGAGGCAGCAGACCTGTCCTACCTGTCGCATGGACGTCCTCCGAGCTTCTAATAACAATCAGACTCCTGCCCCAGCCCAGGCTCCGCCCCCTGCTCCAGCAGCCCCTGCCAACGCCCCCGCAGCCCCGCCTGCTAACGGTGAGGATCAAAACCAGTACACATGAACACAACCCCCATGTTCCTGCTGCTATCAGCATAACGTGAAGCCAACCTACGCCCACACTATTTGCAGTGCAGAACGTCTGTCATGCGGGTGCCCTCAGCTGTAAAACAGCCACTGTACGAGAGCGAAGCAGAGCAGAAACATTCCTTTGAAACAACTTATGCAATGCTGCACATTCCTACACCTGAGAGTAATATTTCACCTGGGAGCGTTTAGCTTTGTTGCAGACATAATGTACTTTCATACCTACTGCTATCAGGACTGTTTAACTCAGAAAAACATTTCTATTCATGGGCAGATGTCATAAGTTTATGTTTGCAGAAAAATGGTGGAAAAATGGTGCCGTCTTTGAGCTGCTTTCAGACCATTCATCCGCTGTCTTTTTACTGAACACCACTCAGAGTCATACATGTTTAAATTCAACACACACTGTTTGAGTAACTAGTCCAGGAATCTTAGTTCTATATCCTCACTACATGGCACTTAATAAAATTAACTCAGTCCTCCGCCCTTTCTTGGCTTAATTAGCGAGCAGTATTGCTGGTAATATTGACCTTTTGTGCAGAGAGTGTTAATTATGTTTTGAAGCGCCCTCATGTAAATACATATTTCAACCCTTTTTAAGGATCTCTTGTGTTCTGTTTCCTCTCCAGTGGCTCCAGGCATGTTACCAGGCTTTCCTCCTGGCATCTTCCCCTTCTGGGGTCCCTTCCCTCCAGTGCCTCCTCAAGCTGCAGCAGCTGCAGCTCCTGGTGCTACTGATGCACCACAGAGCAGCACAGAAGCTACGCAGGCAGCGGGTGAGGATGCCTCATTCTGCCTCATCAGTTGTGTGCACAAGATCATCAAGATCATTCATTACTATTCCATGAGTGTAAAACAGAGGGGAAGTCCTGCGCTGATCTCAATATCATGTACTGATTTATAATGTGGCAGCATCGTGTATTATGTGATTATTAATCATCTTGTTTTGAGTTGTGATTGAAGCACTGATCAGTATTATGACATGAACCAAAACACCAGATGCATGTATTGCTACAGTAGGTGGTTAATTGCATAACATAATAACAACACAAACCCATTGTCCGACAGATGGAAATAATTATTGATTAATTGTATAGATGTTGTGAGGGCTTTACATCTACACAGATCATCAAAGACTTGCGTGTGTTTCCATCAGGTACCAGCCAACCCACATCGTCTACTGCAGACACCTCTACAGCAGCAGCTGCTCCAGGATCAGCAATCCCAGGCTTCCCTTTCTCCTTCCCTCCTCCTCCCTTCCCCACTGCACCATGGCTGCCCATGCCGCCACCTCCTCCCTTTGGTAAGCAACACTCAGTACTGCCGTGCAAACTGATCACGCAGTTAACTTCTTCCACCCTGTTGGTCCCAGTACAACGGTCTTCACGTCACTCTTCTCTGCTAGAACAGACATAATAAGAAATTTGCAGTTGTAGCTGTTTGTGGATGAGTCATGATAATATTTTCTTACTTCTCCTATCAACCCCTGTTTAAGGAAGCGATAAACACTGCCATAGCAACATGCTCTCCTTTCACACTGTGCACATGTTTGACACATGATAAATCTTATCTCTTTAGGTCACTTGAAATGATTGTTATGATTGAGTGGATCATTGAGTTTGCACATATTATTCTGGAGAGTTAGAATCTCTTCAATCCTCTTAGAGCCTGACAATTTTATATCAGAAGTGATCCTAGCCACAGGGTCTCTATCTTAGAGACAACTGCTGTGTAACACCTCCCTGCATCTCCCACTCAGATAGTTTATATCTGCAAGACTCTCAACTCCGGTCAAGTTGAATTTATCCTCCTTTCCTCCAGTGTCGTCGATGCCTCCCCCTCCTCCGTCTCTCTCCCGGATGTCCGAGGAGGAGCTGAGGGAGCTGGAGGCAGAAGGTCGGCGGGGCCTCGAGGCCAGACTCCAGTGTCTCCAAAACATCCACACCCTGCTGGACGCCGCCATGCTCAACATCCACCACTACCTCAGCACTGTCGCCACACTCACGTAACTAAACCTCACTGATTGTTTCACGAAATTTGAAACTGAAATCATTAAACTCTGTACTGTTGCATTTTTTTGTATTATTTTACCAATTTGTTCAACCTCATTTCTTGTAAGAGTTAATAGAATGTGTTGATAGTTTTTTCTGTAAAGATTTAAGTTAAAAAGTGCAAACAAGTGGTCACGTTGTCTGGAGGATTCAATCTTAAGCAAATACACTGATCACACTGAAGAGGGGACAGTTGCTCTTATGTTTGATTTCATCCAGAAAATGTAATTTTCAGTTGAATGCTTCATTGTCTTTTTACTGCCGTTTCTTCCACAGCCCTCCTCGGGCCGAGGGCAGCACTGGAGAAGCTAGTGGGACAAACCACACTGCTTCATCCTCTGCAGCTGGCAGCAGCTCAGAGACCCCCAGCCAGGAGAAGGACTCTGCCAGCTGTAAGTGAACTGACGGTACACATGAACTGTGACAACAGCCTGGATAATAAACACTGTGGACCCTGCTTTGATTTTTTTTTTTTTTTTTTGTACTTTTGCAGTTGATCAAGTGAGTGGTGCAACAGTCTCCTCTCAGCCCGCTGACTCCACCTCTGCTGCCTCAGACACAGAAAGAAAAGAAATGATGGATGATGGAGTTGTGGAGGACGAGGACGGAGAACCAAATGCCGCTGAGCTGAGGCGCCGTCGCCTTCGTAAGCTGGAATCGGCAACATCATCATCGTCATCATCACCCCCTCCAGACAACTGATCCATGTATTCTGACTCGGACATATCACTCTTGGACCAATAGGAACTCTGAGCTGATCGATCTTTACTTTGGTTCTTCATTGCGTCTCTTCCTCGTGGCTCTCGCCTTCCACAGGCTCAGGTTTCTAACTGTGTCGAATTGGACTCAGGCTGCTGGGAGATGCAGTGAACTTCAGCGCTTATCTGGACTGTTTCTGTCAGCAATAGCGCAACTTTTTTGTTTTTTTTCCATCACCTTCCCCCAAGAATGGCTACTGCAATAAGAGTACTGCAGGTGTTTCTCAGTTTAATCAGGTGGAAGAGGAATTCTCTTTTCGAACCCAGATATTTGGTCAATGTGAGAGAGATGGTTATTTGGATTCGTGTGTGCTAGTTTTACTGTCAGTGACATCTTTGCCTGCACTTTGATTTTTGTTTAATTAAGCTGTCCTCAGTATAAAGGTGGTCCCATTCGCCACATCAACATGTTACACAGAACCTGGATCAGTGTCACATCCAGTGAATTCAAATCAAGGGAACGTAATCATTTGCTTTTGCTTTTTTTTTTTTTTTTTTTTCTTTCCTTTAACATGCATCATTCTTGTGTCTCCTGGTTTCTCCATGTTGCCACTGCAGACGCTGTAACATACTGATTTATTTGAATGTGTACATACTGTATAGAGTTTTAATAGGATGATCTGTACATAATGCAGAATAAACTGTTTGACTGAAGTGGCAGTGGCACAACACACATGTTAGTTTGTATGTTCACAAACCGATACCAGTGAGGTGGACTGTGTTAAAGTAAAGCTCATAAACCGTGAGCCCTTTCCTGCAGGCTCTCTGTTGCAGCGCTTTAATGTTGCCATTGAATTAAAGATTGGCCTGTTTAATTCAAACTCACCATCACTCACTACATACAAATCTTCTTTTAGGTTAGGTTTCCAAGTTTACTTTTTTTTTTTCAAATCTGATATTCAGTTTTCAATTGTCAGTCAAAACTGTTGCTGTGCCACAACTGCCCACACGACCAGAACTGTTAAGTACAGCTCAGATCCAAAACACGTCAGGAGCCTTTCTCTTAATACTACCTACTGAAGTTTTTTGAGGCTATACTTTGCAGTGTTGTAAAAAAGAAAAACTGCATTATCTTGAAAGGTGTTTATATTATTTGAATGACCCAGTTAATATGAGGGTTTTAAAGTGTCAGTAAAAAATAACCAAATTGCGTAATTTAACGTGGAATGTAAACGTTTGGCTGACCCTGAATTAACGATGTTTTGTTGACATTGAAAGTTCATTCTTGAGCTTGGAAACAGCAGTGGTCTAAACAATACCACCACAAGGTCCATTTAGTAGTAGTAGTTCTGGAGCTTTCGATTATATTACGTGATCTAGCTTGTTCAGTCATCATGGAATGAAATCAGTGTAAATATTTTACTAAATCTGTACTTTTAGGTATGAACAAGTCCTTAAAGTGCTCAGACAAATTTTGATTTCTACATTCCCATGACAACTGGGCAACTTTATCTGCTAAGGAAGAACATGTAATATGATAAAAAGTTCCAGAACAGCTACCAAATGGACCTTGTGGTGAGATTGTTTTGTAATTGATGTTCTCTGTAGAGAACCAATCTGAATCACATTTTATGTATTACTATATTACATTAATTTATCAGATTAAAGATCAGGCAAAATGTCCTTTTTAAAAACATTGAATTGTTTCGTGAGGCTGTTTCAAACCAGGTGAAGGTCTCTGCAGGGTTTCAGATTTAGCCTCTGGTTTTCACTCATTCCGCATTTTGAAAATAAATTGCAGATAAAACTGGCCAGGTTACCTGTCAGTAATGATCATCTCTGCTTCTATTACCATCAAAATAATGTTAATGTTATGTTTTGTTACTCATTATACAGGAAGTAGACTTATGTATTCAATTATTACTGGAATATAGAGTCTCTATATAAGTACATTAAGTACCTATGCATT
The DNA here is from genome assembly GCF_002814215.2 of Seriola lalandi dorsalis. Taxonomy (NCBI): domain Eukaryota; kingdom Metazoa; phylum Chordata; class Actinopteri; order Carangiformes; family Carangidae; genus Seriola; species Seriola lalandi. Next base: position 353,077 of record NW_019525522.1, on the reverse strand, counting down.
AACTGAATACTGTCTCTATTTTCTGTATAATTAGTACCAAATTACACAGTTCTTTACAGGTACCTCACTATTAAATATTTTGTCCATCACAGGCCCATAAAAAAAAGTGTAACCAGGACTGCAGTTGAAAGAATACATTGATTCAGAAAAGTTTGCAGCCAGATATAAAAGCAAGCATGATGCTCGCCATTGCACTACTTATCTCAAAGCTAGTTTGAGGTCAGTGTATTGATTGGATGCAGACATTAATAGAAAACTGGCTGATTGGAAGGTTAGAAAAATACTTGAACACTCACATGGCCTGTTTGGCACTAATGAAGTATATATGATTTGTAGTTAATGGGCTAAAACATGTATAAAACACACAGCACTTTTCCCACACACATTCTCTGCTTAGCAACAGACTGAACAAGTTCATTTTTATGTTTTTATTGATTTCTCGTTTACATAGTAAATGTCAGTCATGTGCTGAAGTCAAAACCACAGGGGAGTGACTCGCTATGAGGAAGCTTCATTCTAATAAAGACATAAAGCGAAAAACATTTGATTATCAGCTAAAATAAAAAGGTAGGACTATAGTTAGGAAATAAGTTAAATTTACAGTACAATTATACAGGAAGGGGATAAGAATCTAAATCAATTTAGAAATTTTAAAATGAGGACTCTCTTTACAAGTGTGACATACAAATTTAAAGAATAGCAGACACTGGCCATAAAGAGGAAACAAACAAAAACAATATTGTTAATAATATGTGCAGCAATGTTTAGGTCTGGGATTAGAAAAGAGATCCTGCTGAGCTGAGGTTGAATGATTTATTAAAGGTTACAAAAGAAATCAGTGGTCTTACAGAAAACAGTACTTTGCTGTAAAGACAAAATGCCAAAAGAGACCGTTGTTCATTTGTATCTTAGTCTGTTTCTGATACACTTGAAACAGTGTAAGAGACGTCACCTTCATTTAAACTGTACAAAACTGTAAAACAGTATCATTAATGCCTGTTACTAGTGGTTATCACATGCTGCGAGTTCATGAACTACACTGCATTACATGTATTAAGGAATGCTAATGAAGCTAGATGTGCCATTTTTAGGAATTGTAAGAGCTAGTTCACCACCAACAATGTGACAATGACTTTTTTAAAACAAGGAATCTTGTGGCTAAACCTCAGCTTAACCTTTACACAGAGCTCACTGAGCACAATATTTGGCTATTCACATTTGGCAGGGCTTTTCCCACCGTGTCTGTTCCCTTTGAGCAAAGAAAGATTTTTAATATATTCTCTCTTCAAAAACTACAAGGTGCATATTCACTGTTTGGTGATGATTTCCTGAGGTTTTCAGTGCAAAAACTGCTCACAGGGGGGAGGTACTACTGGCTGGGAGCTGTGTCTATATTTTGTCCTGGAGATGAATTCCACACAGCCCTGGTCGTGGTCAGGAGTCAAGGTCAGTTCTGGGGGGTTGAATAGAACGAGTGGTGCTGGTGGTTCTGGTCTGGGGGGTTGGTGGCAAACAGGAGAGGAGCAGTCTCTGCGCCATACCAGCTGTAGCAGGGCGAGAAGAAGAGCGAAAGATGATGGGTCTGGTACGGTGAATTTTGGTTGGTCATTTTCATCTCACAGCATCGCAGCCAATCAGAAAGTGAGCCTGAGCTAATTTCTCACTTCAGAGCAGTCCATCAATAAACACTTTTATAAAGTCTGAAACTAAGACAAGTTTACTTTGGCAATCTGGTCTAGACTTATTAAAACCTGAAGATAATGATTTATATTTGAAAAACCTGCATGACTTTTCCTGCAGGGCAATTTCAATTTCATCATTGGTTAAGCTGCCAATTATTTTCTCAATTAATGAATTACTTGTTTGGTCTATAAAATGTCAGAAAATGTTTTCACTAAGCTCAGGTCGATGTTTTCAAATGTCTTGCAAAATACAAAGCTTTTGATTATCGAAAGATATAAAATTAGAGATGAAACAATTGACTGATCAGTTGACTGACAGAAAAATGATCTGCAACAGTCTGTTTAGTCTTTAAAGCAAAAAAAGTGAAGACAGAACCTGATTCAAACATGTCAGTTTAAAAAATAAAGAAAGTAAAAAACCTGCAGATTAATTAGATTTATAAACAAGGAAAAACAGTTGTTAGTTGAAGCCCAATATATACTGTCACAATGGAGAAGCTGAAAATGGGAAGGTTAAACATTTCTCTTAAGAAAAAAAAAAATCATTAAACTTAAACTTAAATGATCCATCAAATATTTTACTGTTCTGTCCATTGACTAATTAATTAGTTGACGCTGAGTCTAATATGGTTTTAATGAGCGTACCTTGATTGTGGATGTGAACTGCGTGCCCATGGAACAGGCATGTCCTCATCACTGCCTTGAGGGTCATCAAAGAAATATGGACGAGGTAGGACCCTATTGTTAATGGCCATGTTGCCAGTCTGTGAGGATCAGAAAAACACACAGGTGCTGCTTCAACGATACACTGTCCTGCATCGTGTTTCATTTTTAAATTGCATATTAAGTTAATATTTAGTTCAGTGCCTGTCAGATGCACTAACTACCTCCTGAGTGGGCTGCCGAACCCTGAAGATGAGGATTAGCAGACTGGTTGGGAGCAGTTCCCATATGAAGAGGATGGCACCGAAGACCAGGTAGCCGCTGTCGCCCAGTTGATAACGCAGGTCAGCCTTCAAACAAACAAACAACGCTAGTGTTATCTCGTAGTGTACTTGCATTTTTAACTAGCCATGGCGATTAACTTCATCACAATCAACCATCAGGACCTGCATGTTCTGAGGTACTGCCAACGTGACCCAGCTAAACTGTTTTAAACACTGGCTAAAGGGTGGCTGGGCAAAACATTAAAGGATTACCTGGTCAGAGATGTTGTACCAGTCAAAGTTGAATGACTCCACTTGGTGGTCCTGGGACAGAAAGAGGGCTGTCAGGTTGTAGCAGGCTCGACTGGCAAACAACAAGATCACTCCTGCTCCCAGTGCTGCTGTGCGGCACACAGTGGTTCCCTGGTCAGGTGGAAAAGGCAGTTAGCATGCAGTACCATTATAGTTACAGAGGAGGGTAAGATGTGCTTTATGTTTAAAGTGGTATTTAACGTTCGGGGACAGTTACATTAATAAAAGAATGGTCAAAATAGGTGCAGCACATGCCAAAATATCTTAGTCCCTAGTAAAGGTCAAAAATGAAGGATCCAACAATTCCCATAATGCAACTCATTATTGCTTTTCATTAGATGCTCCCTCCTTAGTGAACACCCAAGTCTTTCAAACTCCAAATTTTCAGTTTTTAACACAGTTCTGTTAAAAATGTGTGGTCTTCATGCCCAAGCTGCAAAAACCCTGCTGACGTCATAGCGATGTCATCAGGGTAATTTTATCAGCCTGGACAAAGCTCCTCCAGAGACACGAAAAACATAGTACAACTGTGCTCACCGAATGAAAAAGACTAGTCGTGAAGAGTAAACTAATCTTGATGTGTAAAAACAGGTAAGTGGCCCTTTAAGTTTATTGCTGCATTTCCACATTTTGTCACTCTGGGGACTGAAGCTGAGCGCACCTTGCTGACCAGGTAGGGGCTGGTGGAGTGCGAGTGCCTGGTCAGGAACATCAGCAAAGCAGCCAGTAACACCGCATCCAGGATGAAGAGCGAGTCATTAACAATGACTCGAACCAGGACTAGGTTCCAGGTCCGGTCCCCCGACCCACCGCGGCCTCGGTCACCGAGAGCAGCACAAACCACGTTGACACAGAGGAAGACAGCGCTCAATGCAGCATACATGCACCGTGCCAGCCACCTGAAGAAGACATGGAAGCCAGAGTGACGGATGAATTTGCAGTCATACAGTGTTTCAGAGGCTTGATACAGTATTACTCTCATTTCATGAGCAGATCTTTTCTACATTTCTACACACATCTACAGAGTGTGTAACTTACAGTCTTTTGCTCCCTTCCAAGTTGTAAGCCTCTCTCACTTTGAGCAACACCTGTGTTACAAGAGGGAAATATGCAACATAGTAAACAAAAACAGTAGAAATTCAAAATGAAACTTAAAGCAAAAGAAACACATTTGCATTTTGCTTTCAGTCTCTCTCTAAAGTGATTAGTAACTGAACATGGTTTTGTTTAAATAGCTGTTTGACAGACAGCTACTGACAGGAATTCCCCTGCTCAAAGATTATATAAATAGGCATTAATTCTTCACTTATTTGATAATGTCATGAAGACTTTTTATCACTTTAGTTGCATCAGACCAGATCTTCTTAAAATCTGTCGAGATCCATCAGTTGATTCAAGAGAGACTCCGGCTCCACTCTCCCCAGACTTACCTGAGTAAAATACAGGTTAATGAGGCTGAATGTGAAGAACTGCAGACAAACAGGGAAGCAGTAGAGCAGCCAGTAGACTGCAACAGGTAGGTGATTGGCCTCCAGCGCATTACAGAAGTAAAAGGAGAACAAGGTGGTGCGGAGGGCAGCCCAGAGCAGGCAGAGGAACAGAAAAACACTCTGGTAGCTCCATCGTTTGTGTCTGTAGAGGTAGAGAAGCCAGAGCTGGACGTACACCACCAGGAAGAGTACAGAATACAGAGTGGTGTAGAGGATGGTGAAGCCAAGCTGGACTGACGGAGCGACAGCCGGGCGAAGGGGAACCGGTGGAGGCGGAGTGGAGGTGTTGGGAGCAGGGGCAGCTGTGACAGGAGCTTCCATTGGGGTACTGTCAGAACTAATTATCCATCATCACAGAGAAACTGCCTAACCTTCTCCTCTCAGTCTGAAGGGTTTACATGGGAATCCTGACAGTGAAAAATGACAACAGGTCAGCAGGCAGGCGTCAGACATTTCAGCAAGAACTCATCAGTGTCATTTACACATGTGAACTCAATGGACATCACTGAAATTACAGAAAAAAGGTTCATATGTACCTTTTTATCTTTAAAGCCATTCTTGGTAAAAGTTCCTGTTTCCTTTGTAAAATGCCAAGTAATCTAGATAGATAACCTTCAGTGTCTCAGAGTCTGCTCAAAATTTTGTAAAACTGCATTTGCATACTCTCCACCCTGGGCTCAGAAAAATCTACAGGATAAACTTTGTCTGGAAATGTATACTATGTGTCAGGTATTCAATAACCACATTCAAGAAATGTTTCAAATGGTCAAGTTGTATCTCTCTCATGTCTCACAAGTCCTGCTTTGTTGTGCAATATGTGACTTAATCATGTGTGTTCTTATGTAACTACTATCTTATTCTGCCATATTGATCAGGTGTCTCTACTAAAAGAGATAATGTGTATCAAGAATCTTCCTGGTTAAATAAAACAAAATAAATTTCTTTTTTGATAATTAATTCATTGTTTCACTCACTTTAAGGATTTCCTGTTTGTCCTTATCATGGCTGTACAGTGAGGGGAAGTCAAACTGAAACTCGTTTACATTTGGATTCTTGAGTATTTCACTACACAAATACAGGAAGAAATCTGATTTGTTAGTTTACCATTAATGACACTGTAACTACAATATCACGTTATGACTTACACTGTCAGAAGACATACAATGATTGCAGAGCTGTACGTCAACCGTTATATATCGATTAAACTATTCTCACATTATGGTGGCACAGATTCACTGTCATTTTCGACAAAAACAATCATTTCAAACATCAGTAAAGTATTATTTGATAAACTATTTGATGTTATTATATTGTACAGGTGTTCATGTGAACTGCATATATTTCAGTGACCTCTGAAACCTAGTAAAGCAGCCGTGCTAACTCTTTACTTTGGTCTTTGGAACATAAACAACCGGTCGTGTTCCGTTCAGGCAATTAAACGGCTAACATAGCTAACTCAAACTAACGTTGTTAACTAACGGGGACGTAAAATATTTCTCAGATACGCTTTGCCTGCTTACATAAACCCTAAAATGTTTAAACTGTCAGTAATCATTAAACGATGATAACAGACCTTATTTTAAGTTAACATGAAGGTCCAGGATACGCAGCAGACGACGGTAATCCCTCGTTTCCGTGTGGGACGGTATGACCTGTGTAACGTCTGCTGGGCGGAGCCAGCGGTTTGATTCTAGCCGCCAATCAGCGATGACAGGAAATCGCGGTATCTTCAATTTGTTGTTTACTTACCTTGAGAAGGACGTTGCGTATAAATCATATTTAACATTCATATTTTTTATAGGTCAGTGAGAAATGTTGTTTTGGTAGCCAACAGCTGCACATATCCGGTTTATTCGGGTTAGGGTGAGCACAGTGGTCTCTCATTTGACAAACGAACTGCTCTCTATGCTCCGTCTGCCCGTTAATCTCGTGTCGCGAGGGTGCTGCATTATTAAAGTGGTCTAAGATGCCTATGGTACTACGATCCAGAAAATCCATCCAGGCGAGTGAGGTGGAGTTACTGGAAACAATACCGGCAACACCGAGAAGGTCGACCCGCCTGCACGGGAGAGTTGCGTACGAGGTGGGTATTTTATTACTCAGCTTTTCCGCCTCCTCTTCCTCCACTGCTGAAAAACTTCACAGCCACGTAGCTGGCTCGCTAACGTCAACGGCAGCGACGTTAGCTGGCTAACCCGAGAAGAACACTCAAAGAAGGATTAAATAGACACCCTCCTGCCTTAACCTGCAGTATTTTTGTTTACTGCTATTGCCACTTCAACCATCTAATATTTGCGTAGCTGGTTAGCTTAACGGTAAAGAGGAAACATTACACCGTGAGAGTTAAACCCTGCGCCTAGCCCAAACTTGTTACCGAGCAAGTTACCGCATTATGGTAAGTTTGTCTTGACGCTGACGGTGTTTCTTTGTGAAGCAGATGATAGAGCGTGTGCCCTTTGTATTTATTTTTGTTTTTATTTTGCATGGTTTAGATTAAGCTACAACCGACACACACTGTGAGTCTTACATGAACGCATAACTAGTGCTTTAATACAGTGCTGCTTGCTCCTTATTAACTATGATTATAACCGATGTGGTCCTGTCAGGAGTCGGATGAGACAGACTCTGAGTCTGTCCAGAGCCAAGTGATGGAGACACACCAGAGTGAAAGTGCCCCGGCTGAGCTGGAGGAGGAAGCTGCTGAGGAGGCAGATCCAACGGTAGGCTATTATTCACCTTACAGACAACCCAAACAACACACCTCTTGTTGTTAGATGTTATTTTGTATTGGCAGGGAAATCCGAGCCTGCAAAGGATGCATGGGTGTGGCCAGTTCTTATTCATACATCACTGTGGTGAAAGAATTATTGCTGTGTGTCTGTCTGTTTTTGTTTGTGTGTGTGTGTGTGTGTGTGTGTGTGTGTGTGTGTGTGTGTGTGTGTGTGTGTGTGTGTGTGTGTGGCAGCATGTCATCATCAGTAGGAAATAATGACAGGCTGTTGCGGAAGTGTCTTTATCTCCTTTTCTCCGCCTCTAGAGAAGTAAAGTTGATTTATATATTAAGGCTGAATATTTAAACAGGAAAATACAACCAGTGCTGGAGCTCTGTGGCCAATGTCAAAACCAATATTTCTGTCTTTAAATATTGGCTAATGTTTACTTTTATCACTATTACATAATGTAAACACCCCTTACATGTAGTTATTATAATTTTGCACAATATTTTACAGTTGGGCAAATTAACCTTATCCACAAAGAGGATAGTAACAATAAAGATAGAAGAAATAGCAGTTTTTTAAAGTAAAAAGACTGATTTTTTTAGGCATTAAAGTAAAGTGAGAATGCTTTGAAAAATATTGCCATTAATAGTTTTTTATTTATTAGTCAACTTCATACAAAGGGCAGTGGACAGAAAAAAAAACCTGAATGAAATATTTGGTGTGAGAACATGAGAGAGCATTTAAAACAGCACCAGTTCTCTTGGGTACACTTGCACACAGATTTTCAAGGTACTTGGTTGGTTGGTTGTTCCAAGCATCTTGGAGAACTTGCCAGGGTTCATCAGAGGATTTAGGCTGTCTCTGGGTCTTCTGTCTCTTTGTATGAGCCCAGTGGGGGCTGGACCATCTGTTGCAGGAATCCTTGTTCTTCTTGTTGCTGAAGATAGTTGTTTATGATTATGGCTGAATGTTGAAGGTTGTTGTCATGCTGCAGAATGAATATGGAACTCATCAGATGCCTCCCTGATGGGATTGCATGATGGATCGAAACATCTAAAATGTCGACAAAACCTTTGCACAATGCTGTATCTGACTTAAATCGACGAATATTAGACATGAAATGATGGTTATATGTATACATAACAATGCATCCTAAAACACATTACGTAACATATTGGAATTCCTTTTTGCCTGTCTGCCCACACATTTGCTGAAGCTGATGCATCTGTACTATATCAGCCCGTTAATAGACCATTCAGGCTTTAATGTCATAGAGTGCTTTACTATCATAAAAAGGGGAAATAAATAAAATGTTGTTTAGTAGGAGCTTGACATATCAGCTAATATTAGCTTACTGTAGATATATTGGTGTTATATATTGTTATATGTTGGTTATGTTATTATTGTTTGTGTATTTTGTTTATGACAAAAGAGAATTGACTAATATCTAAGTGTGAGACTTTTAAGAAATGTTGATATTGACACCCGCCAACAAATCTGCCTGTATCAGCTGTACTTAGTCAACCTTTTTCTCAGCAGACATTGACTTTGACATTGACTTGTCATCATAGGAAATGCATACTAATAATAAATACTAATTAATGATGGCTCTGGCCCAGTAAGCAGTATAATTCAGTGACATTTCCTATTGTGGCATGTCAAAATGTCTTGCAAGAAAAATGCCTATGTAGTTAGACAGTGAGACATTAAAACAAGCACAAAACACCAATAAACACATTTGAAAATGGAGTTAAATGTCAAACTTCATTATCAAGCCAAGAAACACATTTGTGGCCAGATTACAATCCATTTTGTGGTCAGAATAATTCAGCGTCCTCAGAAATACAGTCTGCGAGACTGTCAACATGCTGAAGAACTGTCCTGGATATCTTGTGTGGAAATCTGAAATCTAAAAAATTAGCACTGTGGACAGAGCAAGTTAGAATGCTCAGCTTTAACTGCCATTTACTGCCATGTTAAAAGATACTGTAGCCATGGCAACACTTGGCAACAAATATTGACATCCATAACAATATGTTAAACAGCCTGCGGTGGCCATGTTGAGGTGTACCAGTCAGGAGAGCTCATTTGAATAGGTGTGGCTACTCTAGGTCTTTCAGTGTTACAGAAGCCTCTCGAGATAATATGCAGTGCTATAGTCTTGTTGTTAACCTGTACCAAGTAAAAATAATGGAGTATATTGAGTTTATTTGAGTCTGTAGATGTTTAACTTAACTGGCTTTTTAAAGGTATATCAGATGTTATGTGCAACTAAAGGTGAGGTCATGCGGCTATTCAGAACTACTGGGTTAGAACTTGTATGTATATACTGAGAGAGGTGCTATAGACATATGTTATCCTCACAAAAGATGTATGCTTTTTCTAATGAGGTTCTGTCTTCCTCAGGAACTGAAAAATTGTAGTGTTGTGCTGGACCGTCTGGAAGCTGCAAAAAAAGAGCTTGAGGAGAAAGAAGACATGAACCGCAAAGGTGGGAAACCTCTTTCTCGAATCCCTACTTTCCATAAACGACCTACTGGTGCCAGCCAGCACACGGAGCTGCCTGTTCCCAAAAAAGATACCCCTGTCCATGTAGCTCAGCCTCATGTGAAAGCTGGATATGGAATCGTGGAAGCCTCAAAGTCCAAACCGCCTGATGCCAGAGAAACAGCACTCCCCCTGCCTTCAGTCCGAGCCCCCAAAATTGGCTTCGAAGGCCCCTCTCCATTCATCAGCACTGAACAAGCCGCTGCGACTGTCCATAGCGCTGTAATTACTGCACCCAAGAGCTGGAGTTTGTCTGAGTCTGTGCAGCATCCTTTTATGACTGCAAGCCCCAGGCCTGCCCTAAGACCAGAACAAGGGTCAGAGCAATACCTACCAGAGCAAGACTTGAGCAAAACCTCAGAAATAGAAGCTGATACCTTACCAGATGGCCCTGTAAGTGACCTTCCTCATAAGGGCTCCCTCAGCCAAACGCCACAAGAAGACACAGCAGGGAAGTATGATGCTGAGGCTAAAGGCAGGATTACCCTCACTACCTCTGGAGACAAGGAAAAGTCTGACTCTCCAGAGGTTGCTCACACAGCTGAGGTCAGCCAAGTGGATGCTATCATGGACGAAGAACCACCGTGGGAAATGGAGCCAATGAACATTCTCGAATTAAAGGACAGCAGATCTTCATCAGACGTTGAATGTGAGGAGGATTTGACAGATGAGAAGCATGAGCACCACAGTGTAGGAGAGGTGAAGGATTACTATGAACCACCTGTAATCCAGTCAGAGTTTTCAAAACGTGAAGAGAAAAGAGCGGATATGGATGAATACACCTCTCCTGTAGCACCAGAGAAGCCCGCTAAAGTTAGATCAACCAAGTCAACCACGGTGAGTGATGTTGCTGTACTTGCTTAAGAGATTCAACTCATAACAGTCATGGTGTTTTCTTAATGGTCTCAACGGAGTCAGTCTTATATAAAGGAATTTCACCACACCCTACAGTAAGAGCTGTGGTATGCAACACAGCCCCAAGATGTTTCCATTCTCTTGTCAGATTACTGATTGAAACTTTACTCATTTGTATTAGTTAAAGTTCCACCTCTGTCTTTTTGCAGCGCTCAGGATGCTCCAGTTTTGCACTCTTCTGCTTCCTGCCCACCACCTTGCTGCTCCTCGGAGGGTTTGGTCAGCATGTTTGGCACTACGGGCTTCCCATGTCTGTGGCTCAGCTCACGACTCAGCTGGAGCTGCACTGGCTGGAGGGCTTTGGCTTAGTACCAGAGCCTTGTAGCACTGATTGTCGGTAGGAAATATCAACAAAGTGTTAATCTCTGTGATCTACGTTGGTCTTTAGAGAAAAATAAGAATTTGTGATGAACTTCTAATTTGAGATTCTGCCTGGATTTAGTGTGTGTCATTTAATGGTGTAACTTGAAATACCCTCTGCCCTGTTCAGGGTGCATCTGGTGGAGAGCATCCCCGTGGGACTCTACCAGTCTTCTCCCTTGTCCAGACGGAGCATCGCAGACAGCTGGCTGCATCTGCTGGACAAGGCCAACAGCTCAGTCCACATCGCGGCTTTCTACTTCACGCTGCGAGCCAATGATATGGAGTTTGCTGACTCCTCTGACTCTCAGGTCAGTGCCGTAGCATGCCCTGCTCTCATGCTGTAGCACTGTTTAAGTGCTGATTGTACTGAATTCCTTTTTTGAACCTTTGATGTGTGCGTTATGCAGGGACAAAAGGTCTTTGAGCACCTGAAAAAACTTGAATCCAAAGGTGTGGAACTTCAGATTGCTGTCAACGCCCCCCAGACCTCAACCCAAGACACAGCAGAGCTGGCTGCAACAGGTACAACATTTGACAATAGGAAGCACATCCCAACAAACTGAGACTTCGCAGATCATACAAATTTACCTAATGCAATCTTCGAGAATGGTTTTAATAGTTAAGCAAATTAGCTTCTGTTATTAGCTTCTGCTGGTGCAGTTCCTGTAGAATGTAATGTTGTAAAACAGTTAGTACTAAAATATATTGGTATTCAAACAAGATAAAAAAATGAATTTTTTTGTATAAGAAGGGTGAAACTATTTCGATTGATCTCTGTTGCATTCTTGCAGGTGCAGAAGTCAGAGAAATAGACCTCAAAGCTGTAACTGGAGGCATCGTCCACACCAAGCTGTGGGTGGTGGACCAGAAGCACTTCTACCTGGGTAGTGCCAACATGGACTGGCGCTCTCTAAGTCAGGTAAAACAGCGAGAAAATGTGCAACGTATCTGCATTAGTGCGGGCCTGGCTAATGTCTGTAGTCATTATGTTCAGTGGTTACCCCACACAACCTTTTGCATGAGGAGGGAGACTTACATCACTGTCCACTTACAGACCACGTTACTGCCCAGTAGATTTGTAGAACTGATGTCCCAAACATCATCAATCATGAGCCAGACTCCCAGGTAAAAGCTTTACACCTACAAACCTGGTTTAAGATACAACTGAAACCAACTGAGCTACAATGAGACAGCAGTTTTTAGACTGGCCTCAGGCTGATGGTGTGTTACTCTGTAATAGACTTTCAAGGAGGGCGACACAACTGATCGTGTTATCAAATGTAATCAGACAAGGAACAGATGCTTAGACTTTGCAGTGCCTGTTACTGATGTATACATTAGAAGCATATAGCGTTATATTTATACTGTAGATTAATTACATTCTAAAGTATCTCATTATTGGTGGTTATTAATTATTGAGTGAAAGTGAAAAGCAATCCAACCATGTTGTTCCAAATGATGAATAAGTGGACATGATACATTTTCCTGATCAAGTGATATAATAATATATAATATGGTAATATGGATTATCAGTAGGATCTTATTGGTGCAGTGTAATTGTGCTGCCTCCAGATCAGAGGCAGTTCCAGGTTTAACTCTGCAAATTCATCCCAATAACAGTAAATCTTCTCCCTGGATCAGCCCCCAGACGATGTCCTCACTAACACAGTAGTTAGTGGCTGCAGCAGAATTAATACATTGGGTGGTCTTTGTTGAACCAAGGTGAAGGAGGTGGGTCTGTCAGTGGAGGACTGCAGCTGCCTGGCTCAGGATGCCTTTCGGATCTTTGGGGTATACTGGAGCATCGGTGGTGCAAACAATGGATCCCTGCCCCCGTACTGGCCTGCTCGCCTCTCTGCTCTGTCCAGCTCCCAGAATCCACTGCATTTGAAGTTCAATGGAGTACCTGCTGAAGTCTACCTGTCTGTAAGTTCACAACAAGTCTATGAGCTTCCTTTAAGAGGAACTTAATGAATGTGTGTTTTTTGACCACTATGGGTCTGATACTGACATGTTGAAACAGATGTTATTGTCAATACAATACCGTCAATACTGTTAATTTGGTCATTTAGAACTTCTTCAATAGCTCAGGTACAGGGCAGAATCATTTTAAAGTTTAATTAAAGCCCTATTTCAAACTCGTTTAATCCTAAATTGTTGGGAATATATATAACATATATATAACATATTGAAGCTCATCAAGCAGACAGACATAATGAAAATTAATAAACATTGTAAAAAATGACTGAATGCGCAGCATAAACACTCCTAACATTGAGTGCTATCTGCAGCAGTCATGATATACAAGGTGGTCTGTTGATTGTGTTGCACAGTGACAACTTCAATGTGTTGTCTTCATAATAAATCAGACTGAAACCCAAATGCAAATATGTCTCCAGTACCACATTGTTTATTTCACCATTGTTGCCTCTGTATGAAGTGATGGTAGTTTTATTATTTGTTATTATTATTATTATTATTATTTGTTTTCTGACTTTAAATGTTTATGATCAGGCTCTCTGCAGGTGTGATAATGTATTCTAATAATGTCTGATGATAAAAATGCCACATCAATAGCTGTTATCCCAAAATTGACATTTGGAAGTAAATGCATTAAATGACCTTACAAATGGCATAAAATGTTGGTATCCTTCTTTTGTTTTGTTTGTTTTAGCTTTTTGAAAACTGAATACATCTTGATGGTAAACTCATAATATCTGAACATTTTCAGTTTACTACACACACTCATCAGAGGGATGAGGGCTGTAATAGATTCCTATTCCTCTCCCTCTTTGCTCTCATGATCCTCACTGTATGTTGTGTGTCCATTTCCTGCAGAGTGCCCCTCCACAAATCTCAGCCCGCGGCCGCTCTGATGATCTCTCCACCATCTTGTCCGTCATCAACGACTCCCAGAAATTCGTCTACATCTCCGTCATGGACTACCTTCCTCTGTCTGAGTTCACAAAGCCACTCAGGTACACACAGCTCACCAAGAGCCACCAGTATTTATTGCTGCACTGTTAAAATTCACCAACACACATGTAGAATGTCCAGACAAAATAATGCATAAAAGCTCCAAGTGAAGACTTCAATTCAAGTCACTTAGGTAATGCTACTGTATTACTGTAAAAAAAAAAAATAAATAAATAAATTATGTGGACAGTTATTAAACAGTCACAATGCTGGACTCCGATTGGCTGACGAAGCAGCTTCTCTAATTAAGATTAGGTATACCTGCTGACTGGAAGGTCTTTGATGAAAGTGCTGGAAACTTGCCAAACTGGAAGAGAGCCAATCAGCCTGAAGACACATTTTCCTATATTTATATTTTCCAATTTTCAGTGCGGCACCTGAAAATTGGAAAATATAAATATAGGAAAATGTGATATCCTCCACTTCCTTCTCATTAGTAGCACACATACTGTAGTCTTTTTCCTACTTGCCTATGTTTCCTGCACCACAGGCGTACACGACAGTATCGATCTCTCCTCTTAAAAACTGTGCTCTGGTCTCCCGCTCTCAGGTTCTGGCCCACCATCGACTCGGCCCTACGTGCTGCAGCCTGCACCAGAGGGGTGCAGGTCAGACTGATGGTCAGCTGCTGGGAGCACTCGCCTGCCTCCATGTTCCCCTTCCTGCAGTCCCTGCTGGTGCTCAACAGGCCTCCACTGAAATGCGACATTGAAATAGTGCGTTTTGAGATTTAATTTCCTTAAAGGCTACAACATGGTGCACTGAACAGAACGATGATGGACCCTGAACTCCCGGTTAATTTATTTATTTTTGTGTCTTTGCAGAAAATCTTTACAGTGCCTTCAACAGCAGAGCAGATGAAGATCCCCTTTGCACGAGTCAATCACGCCAAGTACATGGTCACTGACAGAGTGGTCTATATAGGTATGTTATTACCACTGCTCAGACATCAACACTCTCAGACAATAACCACTGTGACAGACTCAGGATAGAACTAATTGCACTTTGATTAAGAGTTTTGAGGTATGCTTGTAGTTCACTCAAGTATTTCTCATTTATGTTAGTTTGTACTTTTACTTCACACTACATTTATCTGACTGTTTTAGGACCTTATTATCTTGCTGCTCATTATTCATACCAAACATATAATCAACTTCTAAAACCTGATGCAGAGGAGAAAAGATATTCCTCCTAGCCAGTCATTTTAGTCTGAAACTGAGTCCTTAATTTAGTTTGCTTGTAAAAGTGAAATAAATCTGGTAATATAGCATATAGCTAATATACAATATTACAGCCTTTTTCAGTGCAAGTCAGCTTGTCTACAGAATTTGTATTCACATTTCACATCTTTTATACAGTTCGAAATAAGTTGAAATATTATTACTACAAAATAGGGTTCGCAGGATTCAATCCTAGACAGAAATGTTTTCATAAGATGTGGGTTTTGCAAATCAAACTGATCAACACTTTACAAAGTAGTTATCAGCTCCACCTCAACCAACTACAAAAAATATACTGTTCCTAACACTATGATAGGAGCCCTTTGGTATAATCAGCCCCCCCCCCCCAACCACTGAGTGTTTGTGTCCGTAGGGACGTCCAACTGGTCAGAGAACTACTTCACCCAGACTGCTGGTGTGGGCCTGGTCGTGAATCAGACGGGCTCAGAAGTAGGAAAAGGCCAGCAGACTCTGCAGAGCCAAGCAGAGGAGCTCTTCCTCAGAGACTGGAGGTCCCAGTATGCCAGCACTCTCTCTGTTGACAATGTGGACGTCTGCCCTCATGGCCGACACTGAGGGTTTGCTGTTCAATAAAGCACATTGCATTGTAGATGAGCATCTTGCTTGCTCCTGCCACTTGAACTTTATTTTACTTGTTCAGAAATCAGCTTGCTGTACTGTGTGAATGAACGCAGTTTATTTTTATTGCCGTTTCCTGACTGCCTGCCTATTTCTGTATATAATTGCTATTTTATATTTAGTTTCAGAACTTGTTATTTTTATACTCTTGTTTTGACAATGTTTTGACAATTTTCTTACCTGAGCTGAAGCGCAAGGGAACTCGCTTTGTACAATTTATTTTATGCCTGGAGCATTTTGTATATTTTCCTTAAAAATGTCGGTGCCAAGCTTTAACAAACCCATGCAGGAAATTAAACATTTCCAAAGAGGTGCATACACCATGGCCATGTTTACGCTGCAGACGCTATCAGCTGTTAATATTAATGTGTGGTTAAACCATTTGACATGATGTTAGTCCAACAGTACAAGATTCTTGTATAGATACTGGCAAGTTTCATTTTGTAACTGATGGCTGGCTCACAAAGAAATCCAATCTGAATGTTTACCTCAGTAGACAGAAATAACTCTCTCAGTTAAGAGTGAGTGTGCTTTGCTTTCTGATTGAAGTGTTTGTTCTGAATCTGAAAAGAACCATTTTCCTCATCTGGAATCTGTATTACTGTATTGATCATTACTGTGCTGTGTTCTCCGATCAATTTATTACCAGGGTTATCTGTTGTATGCTTCTGTCATCTCCGAACATGTCGTTTTCATCTCACACTGTTGGACTGTTAAACAAAGGGACCTCCTGGCTCTGGGTGGAACAGGGAACATTTCAGTTGACCCCGGAAGACCCGAGCAGTTTACTGGATGTCTCAATATAAATAAAACCTGTTCCCCAGCTGGTGATCTCTGAGAGCTTCTTGGGTAACTGTGAAATAAGTGAGACATTGCTGATGAAGGAACAGACATGGATAGATTCACCCAAATGACCAACCTTTTTTCAGTTTTTTTAAATTGTGCACTTCTTAAGATTTCTGTCTGACCCCACAGAATTACAGTGGTGAGTGGGATTTCATTGATGTTACTCAGAACATTGAAAACTTTTAAACAATTATCTACAGCTGCGTTAGCAGCTCTATAAGGTTGTGCTTTTGTAAAGCAGTGCTTTGAAATGATGCTAAAAAACAACATGCGGATCACAATGCTAGCCTGCTAATGTTTAACAGATATAATATCCAGTTAGGACACTAACACTTGGCAGTTAGCAAGTTTGTGTTTGTGTGGATTTTCCACAAAAAAAGTTGAAATTAAATCTCATTCTCCCTCACTGAAAAATACAACATCTATAATTACGCAAATGTTTATTCCAAAAGTAAGTACTAAAGCTAGATACACATCGCACTTGTAAGACTTATACTGAACCATGACTGGCTCCAGCTAGTTGCTATGTCATGAAATCATACTCTACTCTCTACAATATGTTCTACACCATGTTCTGTGGATTATCTGGAACAATGTCAAAACTTTCTCTTCTTTTGTAATTACTTAATGGTTCTGACCTTTCTTAATGAGGTTCAACAGATGCAAATATTTAACTTTGTACCACAAAGTCAAACTCAGTAGACAAAACAACAAAACAGAAAATACTGACAATCAGAGAACCTCCTGACTGAATCACTTTGGGTTTATTTGGGTCTTTATTTTCGCATTATAGAATTTTAAATGAACTTACCACATGACAAAACTTATCTTACAAACACCTAACAAACAAGTAAAAAACATCTAGAAGCTATGTTGTAAATTTGAAGGATCTTGTTTTATGTGCAAGAACTGTGAGACTTTCTGTCTCACGCCACTCTGAATACACTTCAGTGACATCTGCTGTAGGTACAGATTTATCCTTCTACAAGATGCCACACTCCCATAAGTGTTCCTAGCTTTTATTCATCCATCCGGCCGAATCTGCTCCATGTGCTCAGACAAAGAAGAGACAACAAGGTGAATGGAGACATGTCTCATTGGAGGAGCCAAACAGAAAGTAGCAGGACAGGAGTAATGTCTTTTTCACTATCTCTGATCATGACGGTCATTCAAGTCCTTTTCTATCCATATATGAACGACTTGAAGACGGAGTGTTTCTCAGACACAGAGGGATGAGTGCCCGCCTGCTCTCATTCCATGGAGAGCTGCACACTCTCTGTCTGGCCTTGTTGTTGCTGCTCAAATTTTCTGGCTAAAAGACAAAATAGAAGAAAGTTTAACACAGCTGAACTTCAACATTATCCACACACTATTCCACACTTGTCACTTATTGGGTGTTTACATGAAAATAGAGAAAATAATGTTTGTATAGTTAATATATCCCCTTTCTTTCTTAAAGCAGGGAATCTGTATCACAAGGATGTGTGAAAGTGGAAAATCACACCAAGACTCTATTGTCAACAATTCTGCGGCTCCTACTGAACCACAGATCTGCGCTGACACCCACCCAGAGAGTACATCTCTAGCTGCTGCCGCAGGCGGACCTTCTGCAGACTGTCGTAGAAGTTGGGCTCTGGACTGCTGCCGACGGTGGGAGGCAGAGTGAAGATACGCATGATCTTCCTCTTGTTTCTGAATTACATGTGAATGAGGAGAAAAAATAAGACTGTGTAGGCCGAAAATGTTTTTCGTCACGAGAGAACATCGCCATTTTGAATTTTAATAGGTAAATCAATAGTATCTGAAATTAAAATTCTATTTTAATATCAATCTATGGAGTATTGAATGAATGCCATTGACCACAGACTCTAAAGATGATATTTAAATATCAAGATATGTAACATAAAATGAGCGCACTTACTGTATCCAAGGAAACGTACGAAAGTGTACTATTTTCCTACGTAGTATAGCGTGAATCTAAATATTTTGAGGAGAACTTGGGGAAAACTCACTCAGTCCCGCCTTCGTTGTACCTCTGCCTGTTATAAACAAAGTGAGAGGGTGAATTGTTGACTGAAAGTGCAAACTGCTTACTTCCTGGCGTACATCAGCAGACCGAAGCTGACCAAGATAACCAGCAGGTAGACATTGGTGGCCTCATTCCAGGCTTCGTGCACCGAGTAGTCAATAGAGTCAGGCTCGTTCCCCAAAACCCCGTGAGCACCCATTGAAGTACGACCACCACGATCAATCTCTGCCGGTAAATACGTGAAAACAAATAGATATTGTATTGTCACTTTGGTAGCTTACATTTGCCTATGAGTCAATTGTACGTTGTAAACACTATGACGTCACGTCCGCGTCCTTCTTCTTCGTCCTTTTTGTTTCCGAAAGCCGACACGCTGCTGCCTTTGTTGCTGCCACCTACAGTCCAAAACCTGAACTCACACATGAGCACGACAGTTCCACAGCAAACTACTCCTCGAGTTTAAACTTTTCATGTGGAAATATCCAGTTGTCTGATGTATCGTTGAACCATGAAGTTGCATATTTTGTGCGTTAAAAGTAACGGCTATTCAATTTTGATCTATTGTCTTCTTTTTATTCTTAACTTGATTTGTTTTATGTTGTTTTAATTGTGTGTTTTTGCTTGTTTCTGCCCTCTTGTGCTGTAATCACCAAGTTAAATTCCTCTGTACAGTGTACATTTGGCGAATAAAACGATTCTGATTGTCTAAAGTTATGGCAAAGCTAATACCTTAATATCAGCCTGGGCTGTCTCATTCAGTCTGACGTATTAGACCAATAGATAACTCCTTTATTCAGATATTAAGATTAAAAAGTTCAAGCCCTTGGGTGATAGGCTGTTAAGTGTTACACTTGTACACTGACTGTCATGTTCATTAAACCAGTTTGAGACGACTTTTGCTTTGACATGGTGCATTGCTGGAAGAAGCCAATAGATGATGGTGAATTGTGGGTGTAAAGGGCTGCACATGATCAGCAACAATGTCATTGATTGGTATAATGGGCCCAAAGTGTGCCAAGAAAACATTCTCCACACCATTACACCACCAGAAGCAGCCTGGAGATCTAGATACATTAGACCAGGACATTTCCTATCTTCAACTGTCAAGTTTTGGTGCCTGTGCCAACTGCAGTCTCAGATTTCTGTCCTCGGCTGACGGGGGGGAACCTGACATGCTCTTTTGCTGTTGTAGCCCATCCACCTGAATGTTGGACATGTTGTCATTCTGAAGCTCAGTTGTAAATAGTGGTTATCTGAGTTACTGTTGCCTTTCTGCCAGCTCCAACCAGTCTGGCCATTCTCCTCTAACCTGTTGAAGGTGTTTCTCTCAGCAGAACTGCTGCTCACTGGATGTGAAGGAAGATGAAAAGAGGATGGCTTCTACAGCTGGATAATGATCCTAAACACGCCTCAAACTCCACAACAGGCTATCTCAAGATGTGCAAGTTGAAGGTTTTGTCATGGCTCATAAACATCATTGAAAATCTGTGGATAGGCCTCAAAACAGCAATATGTGCAAGACTTCCCAAGAATCTCACAGAACTAGAAGCCATTGCAAGGCAGAAAGGGCTATCACAAAAGTGTTGCGAGTTGTGACAGGGGGTGTTCTTTGCTCAGTAACTGTAATTTTGCTAAAAAAAAAAAAAAAAAGTTTTATTCACCGCTGGATTACAGACTAGACAAAGCTGGGAGCTGACCTAGAGTCCAAAAGCTCTAGGTTCACTGTTTTATGTAACCTAGTGGCCCAGTGTGACAAAATAACAAAGTCACACTTGAAGAAAATGCCATCATAGACAGAAACATTAAGATGCAACAACACAGGTTTATTTGCCAAGTTTCCAATGTTTCTGAACCATTCAGTGAACTTCATGGTCTCTTGCAGGCAATACTGTTCCATGCTGATTTATGTGAAACTAACACATGGAAAACCACTGTTGTTGTCAAATCTGATGGTAAAAAATGTTTTCACCTTAGGTGTCTGTTGTGAAACAGTATAAAATAAGTTTAACAATGACACTGAGGGAATTTTCCCAAACAAAAGTTTGGTTTACAATAAAGCTTTTTCAAACCATGTTTAATCAGTTCAATATCATTCATTGTCAGCAATTACATGGTACCTTATTTACACAAATAACTTTGTTGCATCACACTGTGGCTTGTTTTGAATTTTTTTTTCTTTCAAAATTATCTTATTTTTCAAAATAGAGTTTTACTAATTCATTACTACAGAATACATAGAGCTGCTTTTAACATAATTGCTGTAATTAATGACTTTATACACGAGACAGAGACAAGAGCCAAAGCTCAGTACACATTATAAAGTATCAGAAAGGAGATGACAGGCTGTTAGGCCAATAACTGCAGTGGTTCATCATGTTACACCCGACAAGCTGCGGGAAAAGTTTTTCCTACAAAGTAGACAGAAAAAAAAACAAACACACAGAGACAAACCTCAGGTTGCTACTTTTAGCAAATATGAAAATGGCATGATCGCTACAACTCCACAAAAACTCCACCTCAAGCTGTTTTTGAGGTGTTAGTGCTAAATCCCCACTTTTTTGTAGATTTAAAATAATTTAAAAGAGCAAAACGAACATGTCTGAAAGCCGAGTTAATGGCTAAATGTTGGATGTACATGTTCAAGAAACCAGGTCAAGTTCAGCGTCAAAAACAAACCAACCTTGCAGTACATGGACAGACACTGATCTGTAAAAACTTCTTGTAAAACTGCAATGCACAAATGCTTTAAACTTATGATGGTAAACATGTTCATTGAAGTAAATGATGGAAATTCTGAGTGCTTGTAGAAAAAATAAACAAGGAGGACTTGACAAAGTCAGAGTTCAAAAGACATCTGAGACAAAGTCCAAACTCAGGTACAGTAAGTGACAAAACACAACTAAATGCATAAAATAAGACTCAAATGTTTGCAAAGAACCTGTGGCAATTTACAGCTTTTAAGCTATGACAACAAATTAGTTCACTACTTTGTTGTCAGATATACACACACACAAGGAAAAAAAAAAAAAAAAGTTAAATCATCCTTTATCAACCAGGAAAATCTGAAAGCAAGCAGTAAATAAGCTGTTATTTATCATTTATTTACAATACAGGTAAGCTATTTTTAACAGGTGTATGCAAATAACGATGCAAGTTGTTAGTTACTGGACCACACAGGGACTCAGTGTGGGTGACGATTTAAACATGCAGTGTTTCAGTGCTCCCTCTAAGCCTTAGAGTGAAATGGAACCACAACACTCAGCAGAGAGAAAGACAGACCAGCTCATTTCTGTCTCCAAATCAGGAACCTCTGAACCTCTGATGTATTTGTCAGTTTTGGAGGATGGGTTTTAGGACCACCAATTATTTCACTTACTTTGCTGATACTTTACACTCATGTCATGCTGACTGTTTACCTTGAAGTATTTATGCATACCTTTGCTGCTGTAACTGAACCTGCAGCAGATGAAACTAGAACTACAGATGAACAGAGTTTGGACAGTGCAGATACAGCCCTGTAGAATATGGGTGTATTTGTAGGCAGATGGGTGAAAACCATATTAGCTATAATACAGCCAACTTGCACATAGTTTCTCCTTTAATGGTATGAAAAAATAAACTTGCTGCTATTACCTGGTTATTGCAGCATCTGCATAATATGGCCAAACTCTGCTTCTCTTGCCTGATCTGTCCTTCTGCCAGTGGTGGCTGTATTAGTAGCAGTGGATATACGCTGTTTCAGCATCTATAAGCAATCCTCTTGTTAACTGTATTAAGCTGAATCTGTAGTGTACATTTATGTGTATCTGTGAGCTTCGAGGCTGTTGCCGCATTAGCACTGGCTATAAGCAGGCTAGACTGAGGTCAGTATCTAATCAAAGCATTATCAGTATTTTGCCATTATTACTGTAGCTAGCTTAGAAGTGATTGCAGCAACAAGCAGTTTAGCACTAGCATGTAACACTAGTAGAAGCAAGCAATATGTCAAGCTATGCTAGAGGCTACTAGAAGCTATTACTCCCTACATTACTTTTACAAAATGCATTATGAGCATGTTAGCCTGTTCAAAGCTAATGCGTGCAGTGATCTGGATTAGCGCAGTGTCTAAGCTCTATGGTAGTGGCTGGGTTGTGAGAGAGCAGGCATAGAGGGAGCACTGATTGATTCACTGGTGTCACATCAGTATGTCCAGGTCGTCACCGTGGTCATCTTCCTCCGTCACCCGTAGCGACAGAACCTCCTCGTTCAGAAATAGTCCGCTCAGGCGCTCCTTACGAGCCTGCCGCTGCTCTTTCAGCTGCCGCTTTCTGAGGGCTTTCTGCTGGAGCTTACGCTGCTTTGAACGTTTCTGAAAAGACAGTGTGGGGGAGAGAGGTTAGTCATGATACCAAGATGAGGAGAAAGGTGTGAAGATAATCAGCTAGTCTCACATGCTCTGTGAAAAGCTGAGGGAAAAGAAATGGCTGTAGAAGAAGTGCACAGGTATTTAAGTCATACAAAAGCTTTGTATTCATATAAAATCAACTAGAATGTATTAGTTACAGTAAAAATAACATTTAGATGGCAGAGTGGGTCCAGAGGCAAATGTGCTATTTAAGTTTAAAAGAAAACCCTTTCCCCTTGGGATTCTTCCCTATGAGCTCTGACTGAAGAAGATGAAATGGTGTATATGTCTAGCACAATAAAAACATCACCTGGAAAAAAGAGGTGGTCTGATTCAGAGGTTTCTTACTTTAGAGTCTCGTATACGTTCTGCAGCACTGGAGAGGTTGCCATCGCTATGAGCTCTGCTGATGTTGGCAACACTGCTTCCACTACAGGCTGAGGCTGTACCACCTGGAACAAAGGGAAATATAAACAATGTTACAACAAGAAACCAGACTTTAACTCTGACCTGAAATGCTCGATTCCTGCAGGTCTCCCTGCTGACAGCACCGATAGTGGTACTTAACTGCTAGCCAACCTGGTAGCATCTTACCTGCTACAGAGTTGGAGGCTGTGGAACCAGTGGAAGAGCTAGCGGAGCTGACCATGCTGGCATTACTGCTGCTGGCTCCACTGACGCCACCGGTGCTAGCGCTGCTGTGACTGCTCCTCTTCCAGCCCTCTCTGGTGCTACTGGCCCGCTGCCTGGGGCTGTGCTCTCTGATGTAGTTACGCACCTGATAACAACACACTTGTCAGATATCAATCTTTTCACATGCAACACTGGTTGTGTCCGAAATCACTCACTCAATTCACTCCTCCCTACTCACTATTCAGAAAGTTCAATGTAGAGGATTATTCAGTGAGCTCATTGGTAAAATGGAAAATCACTTTCGGACACTATTCAGGTAATTGGACTATATAGGGAGTAGTGAGTGATTTCGGACACAGCCCGTTTTTATCTTGCACACCCTGGTTTACGCACCGATGTATTCAAAGTGAGCGCTACTCTCCGATACGTAACAATAATGATAAAACAAACTCTGTATATTATATATGTTATAGACTGTATATTCTTGTATATTCCTGTATAGTCCTGTATATAGACCGTATATTCCCTCAAACCTGTTTATACAGTCATATTGGACATATTTTATGGAGTCGCAAGTATAGCAAGAAATAATCACACAAAGTTCTACACAAAGGCCCTGTTTGATCCCAAGACGCATTGAGGACACATTTGAGATCTGATTACTCAACCAAATTCAGATGTGCTCTGGGCCAAATGTGGCCACATTCTTTTAGCAGCATGAATGCAAATGCAAATGTGCGGTCCACAATGAAGGACCGCCGACTCTACTGATGTCTTCTGCCACAGTCTGCTTAGTCCCAACCCAGCTTCATAATGACCCTAAAATATTTTACTATTTCAAATGGCTAAAACCTTTTTTCAGTGTAGAGCTGTGTGCAGCATATTGAGTCTCTCAACACCTCCTCTTCTTCCACACTCACAGACACAAACACAATGACAACAGACTTCTCTATCACAGCCAGAGGGGGTAAAAACAACAACACATATGTGTTTATTTGCCTATGGAAAGAAGTGAGATTCAATTACACGTGGTCACTCAAGACGCATTCAAATGCCAGGTGTGAAATGACGTACTCTGAGATATCCATTTGTGATCAGATCACCCGGGACACATGTTCATGTCTGGTCTGATCTTGGCCATATTGACCAATAATCACCAAATGCATTTACATTTATGCCTCATCAGCATTTCGGTGTTTAACTGGTTGCAAATATCTTCTAAATGCACAAAAAACAATTAAACTTTGATGTTAATGATCATCCACTAAAACATCATGGGAAGCAAAAGTGCTTTACATATTTTTTTTTATCTCCAGATGGTGGCAAATAGGCAGCCATTTAGAATTCGGTTTTTTGGCTAAAATTAGTGACAGGCTCCTTGTGATTTGTTGTAAGAATGAAGTTATGTGTGAAAGCAGCTTTGTTTATTGGTGTAGCTGCCCTGTATTGTAAAAGAGATTTGTGCTGTAGAATTACTACCCACCTGTTTGAGTTTCTCATCGGTGAGACAGTTGAGCTCAATGATGAACTCGCTGTCAGTGGGAGAGATTTGAGCACACGGGTCGATGATCTTGATGATGTCCAGCTGCTCTCTCAGGCCCATCTCTGTGCTGACCTTCCGACTCAGGTACTCAATGTACTCCACCTGGAAGTGGTAACACACACACATGTAGCTAAGTCACAGATGAATATCCTGCACAAAAGTAAGCTGAGGATTTCAGCTTCATTGTTGTTAAGTCTGAACTCAGCATAAAAAAGGTATGTCAGCTTTGTTTACTTGTTCATCATTGGTCATGGCACTCCAAGGTAATTCATCCAGGTTACGATGAGGGTGGGGCTTGGGCTTCCTCTTGGAAAACAAACAGGGTGAACTTGGCACGCTCGGGATGATGTCAGAGAGGACATCACTGCCACTGGCAATGTCACTTCCTGGCAACTAGGAGGACAGCAAAAAGACAGATCAGCAATGACATGTGGAGACAACAACAACAAAGGAAGGCAGACTGTTGAGAAAGGACTCGCAATCAATTACTTTAATATCCGCGTCCAAACAAATGATGCAACTATGTTCTAATGATTTACAGTAGAAAAGCACCTGCTGCATATTAAAATCTACAGTAAATATCACTTGTAAGTTGACCAAGAGATCAGCTAATAACCAACCTGCCACTCAAACTCGCTGTCAGACCAATCCCAATAGGTGCTGATAGAGGAGGAGACGTCGCTGCAAACACTGCCCTCTGGAAACAAGTCCAATGATGTTAGTTCCTGGTCATCAAGAAGGGAGTAACAGTCGTCCTGATCCCCCACAGACACAGAGGAGAAGAGTTCCTCACTGCACTCTGAGCTGGCAACACTGGTCCCACAGGAAGTAAGGTTCCATCTGGGGAGAACAATGAGTGAATTTCAAAT
This sequence comes from Seriola lalandi dorsalis, assembly GCF_002814215.2. Taxonomy (NCBI): domain Eukaryota; kingdom Metazoa; phylum Chordata; class Actinopteri; order Carangiformes; family Carangidae; genus Seriola; species Seriola lalandi. The sequence continues at coordinate 326,983 of NW_019525522.1, read as the reverse complement.
TAAAAATGAGTAATTTCTGTGAATTGTTCTGATAATTTTCCTGAGAAAAAAGTGTAGTGCAAACAATAGAACAATGTACATTTCAGTGATGCCGAAGCCAGGAAACATGCAATTAACAAGCAAATTAACATTCCTCAATAACAGAGTAAGGTGACCAACAGCTGCAATGGCACATGCTGCAGCATTTGGTTGTTGGTCAAGCTTTTGTGCCATAGGATACTGTAAAGATGGACATCTTAATTCAAATTCCAAAACATTCATGACAGTTTCTAACAAATATCCTTTAACAGTATAATCTGAAGGTTACTTTACCTCAGAAACAGTTGACGCATATGTGTGAACACACGAATACACACACTCTACTTGCCTGTTACTGTGGAAGCGGTGTAGAGGATCTGTTCTGTGACAAGATGAGAGCTGACAGCCAAAGTCACTGACATCCAGGGTTCCCACATCACTGAGGTTGGCTCTTTGGGAGAGGAGAGGGAAAGGCTCCTCGGGGGCCAAAAACTTCTCATACAGAGATTCAGACATGGCTATATGTACCTGACACAGACACAAAGGCAAAGATTAGACATAAATAACAGGGCATCTTTCAACACAGCTACAGCCTCAATAAATACCACAAAGTTGAATAAACACATATTATACACTAGCTAACTAATCAAAATATAATCAATAATTCAATTTGGCTAAGTGCAATATCCAAATTGCAGCAGCAATCGCTGCAAAAACAATCGCAGGAGCTGCAAAAGGTAAAATGTATATCTAACAAAATAATAGCAATATGATTCTTTTGTATATTGTGCAAGCCTTTTTAACACTCAACAAAAGCTTCTTGATCAGTTACAAGAGTATTGAAAGGTTATTGTGTTCATGACTGTGTCTAATCACTATTTTTCACGTTTGAGGTTCAGTTTGTAGACAAAATTATTGATGCCAACTCTTGACAGAGGCAGCTACATAATTACTATGGAATAAAATGTTAAGAAAATTACTTTGACCATCTATATTTAGTATACAGTGGAAAAAACTATGCTGCATGTATTCAACATATGAATCATCACTGCATTAATCATAAACTTGTCCCAATAATAAAGTATCCTAATAGATTTTAGGTAAAAATTTCCTGTCAAGGAAATGTTGAAAAGATTAGGGGATAATATAGACAATGCTTGCATTTTAGTTAGTTTTCATGTTTTTTTTTTTTTTTTGCACCAATTTATTTTGGACAGATATGCAGAGATTTAACTGTAAGAAAATTGGGAATAATATGCACATTGATGCGATGTTTAAACTTGTGTTTTGTGGGGTGGAAGTGAATAATAAAAAAAATTACATATATCGGTTACTGATAATTTTGGGCAAACGCCATACTCAGAAATCCAAACATTCTGCTTTTGACGTTTGTTGGCAAACTTTAGCAGTATTTGATATTAATTGTACATAGTAAGGACTAAATGATGACTAAGTACTCAATTTTAAACATTAATGAGAGGACTTCATTGGACTCTTACTTCTGCACGTTTTCCCATTTTGTACCTCTTTGTTGTTATTAATGACAGGTGGGAAAGAGATACTACAGAAGTGTCTCTCACCAAAGTAAAGCTTTCTTTTCATCCAAACATCAGCAAACGGTTAATTAACACTTCATTTTATTTGCTGGTAAAATGAGTTGCGCTACTTACTTATAATGTTTTCTTCTAGCCACAGACGATGTTAAATAAACAGTTAGCGTTAATGTTAATTGGTGGCACTATCGTTGGATGTCATCCAACTCCCACAGTTGTTTGTTTTTCTTAACAACAGAACGAAATGTTACACTATAACGACACAGTCGTACGGAAAACACTAGGCTAAAACGAGAATTCAGAATAAGAACATATAGCTGATGTTCATATAAGTTTGGTTACACTTCACATTAAACGTTACTATGTTTAGTTAAGGCGAACAGTTAGCCTGCGAAAACACAACACAAGCTAACATCGTTAGCTGGTTGCTAATGCTCCAAATGTCAACGTAGCGTTTACCAAGCCATAAAACGACGCCTACGTAACCTTTTCCTCACAATAACAAATCTAAACGGTTTAAAGCCACGACGAAGTTGTAATTAAGAAGCTATATGCATTAAAACACCGACCTTTTGTCGTTCAAAGTGTGACCATTTCTGCCACCTCCATTTGCGGATCCTTTCTTTTCTATCGATGGTCTAAGCTGTCACCGCGAGACTCCCGGGAGCGAGACGAGCGTCATGTGACCTGAAGGCGGAAGCTGTCACATAAACAGAAAGTTAGCATAAAAGAAAACGCCTGTACTTAAATTGATCTTTTTTTTTAATCTGTTATCTTGGTATATTGTGTATAAGTGCGTGGTTAGTCATGGCTTCGAGTCATGCAAAGGATTCCAGCTTTTTAGGAGGCAGGATACCACCAGAAATAGAGTCAATGTCGAAAAACCTCAAGGATGTGGACCAAGAGATATTCAGAAAAATCCTGAAAGGTAATTCTCCGCAAGATGATACCGATGCTAATATCCCTTTAAGCTACCGAAATGTTTTTTTTATTATCACTCATTACGAATTTGTACAGATATCTGTCTGTGTATTCATGGTGTAAGCAACTGACAATGAAAAAAATAAAGCTGGACATTTATTTGTTGCTTAATGAAACGGACAACAGACAAGGGAGTTGAATGTGCCTGTGAATAATTCTCTCTCCAGCTGTGGTCAGTGCCCTGGAGGGGAAGGACTGCAGAGAAGTGATGAAGGCGATAGCAGAGAGCAGTACCATCCCACAGGAGAGGCTCAGTCACATCATAGCTGGGATGTACAGAGTGCTGTCTGAGGCCATCCGCATCCCCACATCATCACTCAAACAGGAGGTATACTGGCGTTAATACACTGAAAATCCCATGCTGGAACATACTGATACAAAATCATGTTTTAGCAGCTGAATTGTTGTTTCACCTGTGCTTTTCTTGCTAATACAAGACATCACTGGTGTCCCAATACAATACCATATACAATACAACTAAGCAGGTTTTGAACATGTAATGTATTCACTTGGGAAAATTGATCAAATTTATTATACTGAAAAATGATGCATGCTAAAAAAGACTTGTCTTTAAGGGTGCTAGAACAGTTTCAACATTGTTAATCTTATTAATAGTTATACCTGTGCATTTTCTGCTGTCTGCAGTGAAAAAGGCTTAATTTGCCACAATGTACTGTAGTATTGTACAGAGGAAATGAATGAGCTCTTCATGGTTTCAAAATTGTAAATACATTGCAGGTGGTGGGGAAACAGCTACACCTACAAAAAACTGCTTTCTCCTTTTGAAGTTTAACTGATTTCACAGCTGTAGTTTGATTGATGTCTGTTGGTGCACATATTGCAGCATTTTCTGTTTTTGCAGTAAAGTATGTAAATTTTTTTGTGTATTAACTGCAAAAACAGTAAATCATAACAATAAATATGTAGTTTATAATGTATACTACTAGTGTATAGTGTGCAATTAGGACATTGCAGAAACATTTTCTGTAAAAAACATTTATTAGAAGCCTTTCATGCACATGGTTCGCATACACATACGTTTCCTCTTTACCTACCTATTTAGACCCACACCTGTGTGGGTATTTAGGGAACAAAATGCTAAATGTGTCCCCTTCATAAACATTAAATTTCACATTTTACAGTGAAATTGTTTGTTATTTTTGTATAGAAAGTACTTAAGGTTTTGCTGTGTCCCTGTTTAGGCCTTTAAAGAAGATCTCCGAGAATTAAGGCAAGGCTCATCCTCTGTTTATTATAAGTTCAATGTTTTGGTTTGTTTTCCCTCCTGTTTAACAAAATTCTGAATTTGTTGTTTGTGGTTCTGTCATGCAGGATACCTGAAGACTTTATCACAGATTTCTCCAGTGTGGTTTTTGGAAATCGGTATGTTGAATTTACAGCCTCTAAATCTAGATGTTTACACATTTTGTCTCTGTATATTTGTGTCCCCTCATGAAGGAACAGAGCTTCCTTTATGAATAAATACAGCTTAATTTTCATTGTAACCTATTCTTGTTGGTTCACGGTTGTGGTTGGTTAACATCACCACAGCACGGCACTAACATGAATGACGTCAATCACAGGACATTGTCATGTGAGATTTGTCCATGGATATTTGAACAGTGCTGCTGCTATGGCATTCAGATGCCATTCATGGAGACATTATGATTCCCACCTCTCTTTATATTTTTAGCCGTGCAGCTTTAGAGGCAGCGACCTCCCAGAATGATCCTCACCTGCCCACAATAGAAGACTTTAAATGGAGAGTGGATGTTGCCATTTCTACAAGGTAATATACTGAGGCAGAGAAGAGAAACTGTGTTTTGAGAAATATACTGATGGCTGTAACTACACTCATACCCATGTCTGCAAAACATTCAAGGGGACACTGTTAGAATTTCTGAGTAATTATTACTGATTAATATAGTGTAGTTTTTTTGAGTTGTTCTGTTTTTTGTTTGATAATTGTTTCCTGGAAAAATATATCTATTGTGTCAGGTGTTTTATGTCTCCAGTTTGTTTCTAATATAAACAAGAACAAGTGGGAAGTTAGTGTAAGAAGTAACACCTCAGAAATAAGCATTTAGCATCAAAGACATCATCAAAATGTTTCCAAAAAATCTGACTGTTTAACTGTTTTAAGTGTTGTCCAATTTTATTATTGTACTTTTTAAAAGAAGGTTAAGTGCAAGCACAGTTTTCTTAATGTCTTTTTTTTATAAGAAATGTAACTTCAAACTCAGTGTAATGAAGTCCATGTCTTTTTGTGTCTCCTCTGTCTGTCCAGTTCTTTAGCCAGGGCGCTGCAGCCTTCTGTGCTGATGCAGATTAAACTGTCCGATGGGAGTTTTCATCGTTTTGAGGTACAGAAAAAATTGATCTGTTTCTTTACATATCTATTGTCAATTTATGTCTCCCCAGTTCAGAAATACAAACCAATAGTTTGTTTATGACAAAGCACTGAAGGCATATAGATAAAAGTGCTTAAATTCTTTATTTAAAAATTATGGAATTGACATTAGTCAGCGTCACATATGAAGAGGGTGGTTTCTCTCCCCTCTCCTCACCCAGACACAAGTGTTGAGGGATACTTAAAAGTTGTAAAATATGTACATGAGATCATTAAATAAAGTCCTCAAAAAGTGGCAGATTTCTTAATTACACTTAATTGGTGAGGGGTAACAAAGCATCATCTTTGGCAATGAACTCCCCTCTTAGATTAACATGAAACAGGATTCATTTGCACACACAAAAATGTGTAGACCTGTGTATGTGTATATGAATCTGACAAGCACTTTCATTCTTTTTAAACTCTCTTATATCAGCTACTGCACATACAGGTTTTCCAAACTGGACTGTTTACTTGGGTTTAAATGAGTCTTAGATAGACTTCAGTTTCTATTACAACTGTATTTAAGTCCGGCTTTCAGAAACCCATAGATCTCCTATACTGTAGTTTGTCATTTTATCCACATGAATGGTGTTAGTTTTGCACTGTAGTGTGTATTTGTATTCTACGTTTATCTTCAGCCTGCGGGTAGAAAGAAGTTGGTTGTTAGCCAGTGAGCTAATGTAGGTCTGTTTCAGTTGTTACATAATAGGATCACAGTGGAATAATTAAGTAAACTTTATTAACCACAGCCTGACCTAGAAGCTGCTGTTGACCAAGTGCTTCTGACACATTTTGACAATATTGTGTCTTTCTTTATGCAGTATCATCATGTCTCTACTTGTTACACATATTGTATTCATTACAATGCAAAATAAAAGCTAGCATAATAGAACTCATAGCATATATAGAACTGTGCTATCTCTAGGTAAAGAGTGAGAGAAAATTAACCTTTTACTGGAAAAAAATATCCACTTTCAGCCTGAAACCCTGACCTCATGTCGTCTGTCTGTTCATACAAACCTGTTATTTCAAATTACAGTCGAAAAGACCAAATGCTCAGTTCACAAATAAGCAAAAGGTATAGAAATGTGACTTTAAATTAAACAGAGGATTGCAGTTTTTATATGACAAGAGCATGACCCAGAAACAACTATTATAATATTACATATATAACATATATAATTTGTCTTATAACTATAAACTCATAAGAAATAATCACAATTAGTGATGAATAATTAGATATAAAGACAAAGTGAGAAACTTAAAAGCAAAATTAATCAAATCTTCAAATAAAATGAGTAAGATATTGACTCAATAGGTGGCGCCATACTCCTGCTACAGTATACCTGCCTCATAATTGCAAAATAGAAGCTGGATTAGAGACTTCCGCCATTGGTGCTTTCAAAGTAGGCTAATGTGGACAGAAACAGGAGGGAGGACTTCTGCTACTGCTGTCGTTGCACCTAGTGCAGCGGTTATGTAATCAGATTACAGAAGAATTAGAAGATTAGCAGCAACAGCATCCGATGTGGAGATTCTATTGACGGACCTTATCTTTACCTGATAAGCACCCCTCAGGATCTCTTCCGGCATTTGACTGACAGATATCTTCAGCAAATCAAACAAACAGAACAGATGGCTGCGCATTCTTTAAGGCCTCTCTTTATAATTAGCAGATGTGTCTTTATTAAGAACAGCCACAAACACACGACGAATCATACTCAGATTGTATCTTTAACTCAAGGATGAAAGGACTATGAATTATTGTAGCTATTGTTGCTTTGGTAGAAGCCGACCCTCACCCTGTAGAGAGGTCAGAGGTCGACTGCCATGAATCATTCATCGTGAAATTGAAGGCCTTTCTGACTTTCATGAACTACAAACAAACATCTCAAGAATGGATATCATCCTACTGCCATAGTGATTTGTATGTCATCATGGTAATATTATTCTATATCATTATTTTAGCTCCACCTTGGCTGTGCAGCTGTCTCTGTTACATTGCCAATGAATTGTTGTCATTGTTTTCCTGTTCAGGTGCCAGTGTCTAAGTTCCAGGAGCTTCGTTACAACGTGGCATTGATTCTCAAAGAGATGAATGATCTGGAGAAGAGGAGCATTCTCAAAATCCAAGATTGATGCACCATTAGGGAAGTTAGTAAATTAAACTCTCTTTTCTACTTGGCTTTAGTTTTAAGAGATTTATTGGAATCTTGTAAATTAACTCCACACAGGAAATCGTTCATTTTAATGATTTCAGATATATTATAAATAATAATAATAATAATAATATTGATTTGTCTGTCATGATGTTATGCTTTGGGGATGTTGGCATCCAACACAGCCGACTGTCGTCAGTGTCAAATGATGAGAGCAGTGAAGGCGGGACAGTCAGCAGTTTCCTGTGTGTCAGCCTGTATTTAAAAACAAATCTATAAAACCAGACTGTATCACTGTAACCAGACTGATTTTTTTTCTACTCATGTTTTTATACCTGTTCTTCAAACCAGCGACAGAACAAAAAGGATTATAGCACTGTTGTATAAAAAGTAAAAGAATGATTTTTCTGTTATTTTGTATGTTTTCCATAATAACATTGAGGATTTTTACCTCTTGAACCACATTTCTCTAATAAAATGTTTCTCAGTCTGTTATTTTATTTGCAAGGAACTGTATATTTGTTCAAATTTGAACTCTGACAGAGAGTTAACGATTCGTGTGTCATTTTATAAAGGTTTTACTCATCACCTGTACAACACTGTCATGGCTCACATATGGAAAATACACTGACATATAAACAACTAAAGTAGTGGCCTCAATACAAGTGAGAAATAGCTGTCAAATCATGTTATGAAGTTGTGTCAAAAGCTTTGTTTAAACACACTCATGGGCTCATTGAGCACTGACATATAGTTTTTGAAGAGCTGCTCCTGATCAGTTTTATGATTGACTAATCTTTGACTACTCCCAAAAAATGTATAAATCACCATATTTTTCCTTTTTAAAAGTCTCAGCCTCACATGTATCAGACATATGGAAACATGCTGGAAAGAACACACACATACCATAGGTTCTTTGAACATCCAATAATATAATAACTAGTAATAATATGAAACCAGCACAAAAACATTACAAAAGTTAGACGCTCGGATTGGAAAAAAAAAATCACATTCCTCCATATTCTACAGCATAAATTCATAGAGAAATAACAACTCAATTACATAACGTTACATGGCAAATGTGTAATACTACGATGTCATGTTCATATATCATACGTAAAAAACGATTATGTAACGATATTATATAAGAATGTTTTCATAGCCTCAGGAAAAATACTTTCTCACACCAGCCTTCATTCCTTTATAAACTGCCGTCTTATTGAGAGATCACATGAGGTCAGACGCCGGCATGAATCTAATTTTCCACATAAGAAAACATATTCCTGCCATGAAATGGTAAAAATGTCATTTTCATGGTCATTCTTAGGCTCATACAGTAGCCTATCTCAAACTCAGACTTTCACAAGTTAACATCTTACTTAAGACCTTTATCACACGTAACCTCGATTGTTTCATGCCTGACATCTCTGTATGTTCCTGCAGTCTTTCCTAAATGAACGCCCTGAAATGTGAGATTTTCACTGTGAATGGAGAAACCTCTGGCGTTTCGGAAAAAAAAAAACACAAGCAGCACTGGAATGCGTTACATGAATATCTGTCTGTCTTTTCTAGCCCAGAAAGAGCATGTTTTATAATAGTCTGTGAGGTGACTTAGAGGATAACTGCTGGTCCCAGCCCAGACAGCCTGCACTAGAGGAGCTGGCTAGACTGCATCGTTGGCCTATTTAGAAACACACACAACAACATTTCAAGGTGTGGAACAAGGGGATGTCTGCTCAATGAGTGAGTGTGTGTGTGTGTGTGTGTGTGTGTGTGTGTGTGTGTGTGTGTGTGTGACTGGCCATGTGTGTGATTAGTGTGTGTTTATATGGTTACATATACTCCGCCCCTGCTCTCATTTGCATATATGTCAATCTGTCTGTTGTTACATGTGTGTCAGTCTGTCTCCGTCTGCAGCAGTGTATATGTCAGTCAGCGTTTGTGTCTGTGTGTGGGATTGAGTTCACAGGCGAGACCGGCCGACCTATATTACCAGCACCGCTACTACTGACATGGACACTGATCGACTGACTAGCCTATAATCCCCTCTCACACACAGCAAACCCCGTTTAGCAAACAGTGACTATTTTGAGACAGTAGGAAATACTACTGATAGGCTTCAGGTAAGGCAAATAATACTGTAGTGTCAGGGCAATCTCCTGGACAATCCATTTACACGTCATTAAACACTGACCTTATAACGAGAACCTACCTCTAAATCTGGCCTTAAAGGGAGTCAGTGGAGACAGATGCATACAGTACCATAAAATCACTTAACTTCCCCGTCACTAATGGTGAATCTTTACTAGGAATTGAACATTATTTTTCATCATTCATTAGAGGTACTATCATTATGTGCTTGTTACACTGTAAGCGAGTCTCACTTCAACAGTATTCCTGATGTGTTAGGTAAGTTTTTTTTTTCATAATTTTTTTTGTCATTATGAAAACACTTTTATGCAACAATGACAGACTAACATCAAAGATCTGGTGAGAGACTGTTTACTGTCACAGTTATCAAACAGTAGTGCTCTCTGGGGCAGTGTTACACTTTGATAAGCAGACATCTGGTCAGGCTTTATTGCTTTATGCCCCCTGGTCTGACACCTAAATAGTGACCTAAGGCTTGGTGAAGGGGGGTGGGGTGTGTGTGTGTGTGTGTGTGTGTGTGTGTGGAGGATTATAGCCTGACTAATTACCTTGTAAAGTGCTGTTCCTTCCATTTAAAACACAGCAATGCCACAATTCCAATAAACA
>NW_019525522.1:231366-317103 GCF_002814215.2 Seriola lalandi dorsalis | reverse complement strand
GGGGGGGGGGGGGGGGGTGACATCCTCCTGGGTGCTGGGACTAATGATTGAATGTTTTTTTCTTCAGATGTAAAGTTTGTGTAAGAGATGAACAGCTTTCCCTCCTGAGCTGTCTAGTGGGTGGAGGTGGGGAGGTAACACAGCAGAGTGAGTGAGTGATAAGATGTAGGTTTACCTCCCAGTGGTGACAGCAGTGCATGCTCCAACTCTGTGCCAGCAGTCTGAGAGTGCGTCGTTTGGCATCCAAGGACTTGCCAAAGTGCTCATGAGCTAAATCATTCAAACCCCAATCCCTTCAAGGGTGCTGCAATGTAAACTATCCTCAAGCACACGTTAAAGCTCAGACTGCTGCCTGCATGCCAAAAGTAAGTGCATAGGAAAAGTTACACAACAAGTCATGTAATTGCCATTTTGTTGTGTAAGTAAATTAATTAAAACAGGAAGTGAATGTTTGTTCACCGCCAGATATTAATTATTGTACCATATAATGTTTGAGCAGCTGCCCCAGATCTACAACCTAACTGACGACTGTTTGATCTTTGACTACACCAAAAATGTTTCTTTTAATAAATAGACATTTAATGCTAAAATAATTGTCTTTAAAGACTTAAAGACCTCACAAAGAAAATTCAAAATTCACTTCAGTCTCATTTTATACAGTTTGATCAGGGGACTGAACGTTTGTCAGCTTTTCCTACCTAAAACTGTGAGCAGCACCTATCTCTGGTGTTCAGGGGTTCACGGATCCGTTCCGTCTGTATTTAATAACAGGGATGAAACAGTTTACAGATAAGACCACAGATTAGGTCAATGTCCAAAAGTTACATATGATTTGGTTCATGAATGATGTTGTACTGCACTTTGTAGATGATGGGGGTCACGGTCTAGAGTAAGGAGAGAGGGCAAAGTTGTGCTAAAATAGTCTTTAATACAACTTAAATACTTGTCTTTATTCAGTGGGACCCCTCCAGCTCCGCCGGTGGTGACCTCTGGTGCCCCACCCCCACCTGGGCTCCCACACTGACCTGGCACTTTACTGGAGTCCTGAATGCAGGTCAGACAGGCTCCTAGCCCCTGCCCCCGACACTGAAACTGTTACATGGCAGATTGTTTTGTAACTGTTTTCTGAAGTCGCCCAATGAGAACAGCTGGCCGGGATCACATGACACAACTTTTACATAACATTTTTTTTTCTCCGCCGCTCCATTGAGAATAATATCAGTGCTTCCTGGACTAGAGCATGGACATGCAGTGTTGTCAGTACTTCTTGGCAGCGGACACAGATATGAATGGCAGCGGGGGTATTGACCAGATATGCACCTCACAGATGAGTGGATAGGCTTCACACAACCTGCTGGTCATGGGTACGGAGAGAGAGAGCATGCTGCAGCTTGCAGCGGAGGCTTTCCAGTCGAAAAACTTCGACCTGGCGGCGGATATCTACGAGTGCCAGCTAGCGGGTCTCGGAGATCCAGGGAGCCGACAGGAGCTGATGGTGAAGCGGGCTGACGCTCTCGCATTCGGGGGCAAATTCACCGAAGCTTTCGATGTGTACCGGCAAGCCTCGGAGATAGAGCGACTGAGACCTGCTCACCTGGCCTACCTCATAGAGTACCTGTCCAGTAGTATCAGGAGGCAGGACGGGGGTGACAGTCAGAGCAGCGCCCCGAGAAGAGGAGAGGAGGCAGGGGCGGCGGTGGCAGCTGCGTGCCCCGCTGTTGATGCTACAGGTTGCGGGTATGCAGACTTCTCCTGTCGGATATGTCTAAGCTTTCTGTTTGAGCCCGTCACTCTGCCGTGCGGACACTGCTTCTGTAAGAAGTGTCTGGAGAGGGAGAGGAAGGAGAAGGAGCGGCCGTTCATGTGTAAGGAGTGCAGCTCCAGGGTAGCCGACGTCCAGAGCTACAGGGTCAATGTGGTCCTCGGCAGCCTGCTGGCCAAGTGGTTCCCCACGCTGCACCAGGCCGGCCGGCTGAGGCGGGAGGGCAACGGACTGTACGTCGAGAAGAAGATGGAAGCTGCATTGGACAAATACAACCAAGCCATATTGATAGGTAGGACCCTCAACTACTTGCTGTTATTTCATGATAAACTTTTACCATTACCGGGGACTTAAACAACATATTTTACTGTTGCGGCTGCTGTAAAAAGTGTGTGGCAGGGCTACTGAACCCGTTTTTACTTCTTTAATTTCATGTTTTCTGTTGTCACTCCGCAGTATAATGAGGTTTTTGCGACTTAATATCATGTCAGGTGACTTGTTATGAAATAATAACAGGCGGTGATAAATTGTGACATAGTTTGATGAGTGTGGTTCATATCCTGTGACAGTGGCACCGCAACGTCCCTGCTGGCATCACAGAGCCATGTCGCCATGTGTTGGATAACAGGGTTATGTGGGCTGGGCTAGTGGACCAAACATTGCGTAAGCACGTAACCCGCCCCGCTCAGCTCCCTTATTGTGTAACGTCAAACCATGATTCAGGCAAATGTGGGTCAAGGGTATTATTGCAGGTCACCACTAGGTACACTAATGCCCACAGGAGCGCCAGAGGTTTTATATAGGCAGAAGTGGTGCGGCGATGACACAGGTGAACTGTGACCTCCAGACAGGGATTATCAGTATCACTATGCATAAATCTGAACTATATTTTCAGCCAGTTATTGGTTTTGATCCATAGTCTAGATCCAAGACCAAAAACATGTCTATGCTGCTTTCTATGATTGATGTAGGCCTACTGGATTTATTTGACTGGTTGAACTATTCTATCTTACTGTTAGTATGGACTGGTGAAATGCAGAGTCTCATCCAGCACACAGCCAAACTCTTTTATGACTGGGATATTTGACCTGACCTCATTCGACTGCACTGGTGCCGCTCAGTCACTTTACAGGCTGGTTGTGTAAGTTAACCGTTGCATGTTTCACTTTCAGTTAAAATCGTGTGAGACGATGCACCATAGTTTCCCTGGGTGATCGGGTAGCATGCATTTGCAGCAACAGTTTGAGTTGTGCAGGGAGTTATCAACCACACCAGCATCTCTGTACTGAGGGCGGCCCTCCAGTCGAGCATTTCCCCCCAGCTGCCGCAGTGGAGCTGCTCAGAGGCCAACAATTGACTGCTGTTGTGCTGTGGCAGCTCCCACAGTGATAGATAATGATCTTCCTGGGTTGTTTCCAGGTCTGAGCGTGTACTAAAGTGATTCTGCATGTTTAGCAAAGGTGTTTTGATTAATGATTGTAAGTAAAGAATGACATAACTATCTCATTTTGTAAAGACCAATTTCAAACTGGAAGCACTTGCAGAACTGGTGTGTAGCTGATTTTGATCTTTGGTCTTTGGAGGGGACATTATCCGAAATAACAATATTTTTATGTTCTTTAACAAGGTTCAGTCACTTGCATAGTGTATGAACTGGGCTGCTTGTGTGATTGTGAATGTGCTATGTATTTATAAAATAAAATCTGTTCTCCCCATCAGAAATGGGGATTCATCTTTTGTGGGGTAAAAAATCAGCTCCCCTCATGGTTAACCTCTTATTTCAGTGTTGAGACTTGGTTCAAGTTAATGAGAGAGTTGGATCTAGGTTAAGATCAAGCTGAAGGTTGCGTTTAGGCTTGTACACCTATAGTTAAGGTTGGGGTTAGTCTCCAGGGAACTAATGCAAGTCAGTACATTGTCCTCAGAGTTATAATTAGCACGGATCAATGTGTGTGTGTGTGTGTGTGTGTTTGTGAGCGTGCACGTGCATGTATAACAAAGCTGCTTTGTGGAAAATAAGTACTGTGCCGTTAGTGCTGTGCTAAACAATGGTTTTTCTGTCCTACTTTGATAAATATTCTGGCAGATGCTGCTGCATTAATACAACCTGTATGTTGCCTAGTGTCTTTTACATTGTCATGGAAAATAATCCCTTTGTTTTGGGCGTCTCCAATATTTACCTTTCAGTTTTCATTTCATTGAATAGTTTGCTACCTGTGTGTGTGTGTGTATGGTATGTGTGTGTGAAAAAGCCAGTGAAATATTTCCTTATGATCCCCAGAAGGCTAACTGTGACATTTGCATAAGTTTTATAGTTATGAAACCTTGAATGTGGGTGACCTTGATAGTGCTGCATGGTTTTGTAAGGCGGCGTCTCTATTTTTTTCATAACATATTTTGTGGAAATGGATCAATTTGAAACATTCCTTTTGTCATGTAACTTGAAACCTTATATCACCAGTAAAAGGAGCTTTCTATGACATCAGAGAGGAATAAAGTGGTGGCCATGGATTTATTTATTTTTTTAATTCTGCAGTAGGTTGTGTAACACTTTCTTTAGTACAGGGGTCATGAATCTTACTGAGAATGTAAAGGTTTTAAGCTGAAAACAGTTTCTCAAATAAGTGATCACACAGCTCGCACAGTTTGTGAATTTGAGAGAAAAAAAAATCAAGACAATGAAAATTTTTGAAAATAGATATAAATGGACATGGGGCATTGAAGGTCTTTGCATTTATATATTCTGTGAAAAATAGTAATGTAGGTTTTCATTTATTGTTGGTGACACATTCACACATTCAAGCCTCTCTCTCTCTCTTTATTTGTTGTCTGTGAGCTTAGTTCTCATTATATTCTGTGTTATATATATATTCTTATATTAGCTGATTGACTGAGGACTATTTTATTACAATTCCGATTGTGATTTATTGAGCAATAATCTGCTGGTTCAGTTCTTCAGAAGTGAGGAGCTGCTACTTTTCTCAGTTTTACCTTATTGTAAATTCAGTATATTTGAGTTTTATACTGTTGATTGGACAAAACGAGCATTTTGAAGATGTCACCTTGGGCTTAGGGAAATTCACTGGACATTTTTTGCTATTTTCTGATATTTTATTGACTAATGATTAATCAAATTATAATGAATTGATAATGAAAACAACTTTTTCCTGATGCATTGATTAAGTGTTTGCTCATAAAATTTCATTCCAACCCCCAAAGACATTCAGTTTTGAAAGGTAATAAAAAACAGAGAGAAGCAGCAAATCCCCAGTTTGAGAAGCTGGAACCAAGAGACTATTTAGTATTTTTGCCAATGAATTTTTTTCACATCATGACTCATAGTTTCAACAATTTTTCAACAAAAATGCCAAATGTTCTTGTGTTTCCTTTGGTTTTCTCTATTTAAAGTCTTGGTTTGTTAGTTTGTGTTTTTCTAAATCTTTAAAATCAGTGGACCTCCGGTACGGAAATCTAGCATCCATCTTGTTGGGCATGAAATCTGAATCATATACAGCCCGTCGTTTCATTTTATAAGGTTGTTTGGACTGGTTTTCTCTAACTACATTAAACCAGGTATTGAGTGACGTTTCTATCCGTGGACTAGCCTCCTTTATTACACAATTCACTGTCGCCTGTTATATCTTGCAGTGGAAAATCACTTGATTTTTATCTCTTCCTACTTTGCTCTATAAAAGGGATGATATATGTTCACTAAAGGTTTTCAAAACAAGTCTTTTAAACACATCACCTTAGGCTCTGGGAAGTTGTGATTTTTTTTTTTTTTTTCACATTTTCTGATGTTTTAGAGCGATTACTAAGAAACTAATAATGAATGGATTTATGGAGAAATATTTGACTATCGAGTAACTGTCTTACTAACCCTTCCTCTTCTCCTCCTCAGCACCCATGGACCACATACTGTTCAGTAATCGCTCTCAGATCCACTCCAGTCTGAAACACTATGAGAAGGCTCTGAGAGACGCTGAGATGGCCTGCAGACTCAAGCCTCACTGGTCCAAGGTATGGCAGAACGACCTGTGATATGCAACAGCGGACAGATATGCGATGAGCAGTTTATGTAAGGACAATGTCAAACTCCCCCATCCTGTTAGTAATTTATCTTCCCGCTGCCCACAGGGTCATGTTCGTAAGGCCCAGGCCCTGGTGTCGCTGGGCAGGACGGAGGAAGCTCTGAGGGAGTACCTGGTCTGTCTGTCCATAGAGCCTGACTGTAGACTGGCTAAGACCGAGGCTCACAAGGTAAATACAACATTAGTATAATCCTGGTTCTTCTGTTTTATGTGTAGCTTCAATATATTTCCTCCCCTACTAAAACTCTGTTGTTATTTACTGCTTTTACTGCAGTCTCACAAGTCATTCCTCTCTGTTTTGTCTAAACAAACACAAGACTCTGTACTGGGAGCTGTTGTTGTATCATCATAAATGTGTGCACCACTGTAAAAACACAGAATAATCACATCATTGTTTGTTGTCTCCTCTCAGCTCCTCAGTCATCTCCTCGCTCCAGTCACAGATCAGGTCCCTGAACACATCTCAGACTACTCCAACATACTGTCTTCCAGAGCACACATCAAAAACAGCATCGGTGCTCCCTTCCAGGTAAGAGACGCCCTCACCTCTGGTTTCAGCTCAGTGGAGATGAAGCAAGATATTGAGCTTTCATCATCATCTCCCTCCATCTCTCTCCCTCAGACTCTTAGTCCCAGCTTGCTGTCAACAGAGTCCAGTCTTACCTCCACCCCTCCCGCACCTGAGAGGCCAGAGGGGAGTGAGGTCAAAGGTCAGGGAAAGTCTGAGGTCAGGAGGCCCGACCACTGTTTCCTCCTCAAACGGAAACGAAGGAGCACAGAGGAGGAGGTGGAGGAGGGAGGACGGGAGAGGAGCGACGATCACAAGAGATCCAGATGTGGTGAGCTTTTAGAGTTTGTCCACAAACATGCGTGTCCACTCTCTCCATGTGTTGTATTTAACATCTGATCATCTCTCTATGCAGAACCAGCAGCTGCGATCGATTCACTGAGCTCTGCGGTCTGTGACGTGTTGGACCCGACAGATCTGGAGTGCTCTCTTTGTATGAGGTGCGATTTGCTTTACAGCTTTATTCAGACATTAAACTTTATTTGCAATCATACACCATGCAATAAATCAATTAGCCGTTGTGTAACGTGTGCTAAATCACATCTGACAGTTATACAGCCTGTGATGATATTTTGTATATAATAAAATAATAATAATAAACTGTATTTATCTAACACCTGTACAGTAGTTTTTAGGACATAAACATACAGCCTGTGAGAAGGGAATACAAAGAGTGTCATAGACTTATATACATTTGCCAATATGTCTACAGGCAGACGTTATCAGGTGTTTTTAGCAGCACAAAAAAAACAATTTTGTTCACTGGCAGTGGAGCTGGGTGTATCTTGCACTCTCATGTCACTGCTTTGACAGTGTGTGTTTGCGTGTTTCTTCACACAGGCTGTTCTATGAGCCGGTGACGACGCCGTGCGGTCACACCTTCTGTCTTCAGTGTCTGGAGAGATGTCTGGACCACAACCCGAAGTGTCCACTCTGTAAAGAAGAGCTGTCTGAGGTAGGCGCTGTAATACTCACCTACAGTGTTGCAAGCCCAGTGTGATCCAGTCCAGTCCAGTCTAGATCTCAGTCCAGTGGGGGATGCACTGATACAAACTTTTCTCTCTTGATACCGACACCAGTGCTCTCTGTTTCCCAAATTAAAAATCTGTTTACCTCACTGTGTGGTACCTGAACGCTGAATCGGGTCATAGCATATCAGATTGGTGCATCCCTAGAATTCAGAGTCATCCACAGAGTAAGATGAAGTTGTGGGACAAATATGGAGCTTAACATGGCTGTTATTAAAAACTATGTGATCCTCTGCTACTATTGACATATTTCTAACGGTCTCTCTCCTCTCCAGTACCTGGTCCAGAGGCAGTACAGTAAGACAGTGTTAATGGAGAACCTGATATCTAAGTATCTTTCCTCTGAGCTCATGGAAAGACAGAAGATCCACCAGGAGGAGATGGCTGAGCTCTCCAAGTGAGTTTGTGTGACAGCTGTCTTATTATCAGGTCTTACTTATTCTATTTGCTCCATTTCGTCTGTGTTCCGTCATCAAGTCTAATCTTCTCATAGAGTAAGGCTTGTGTCTGACGTAACACTCACTATGTGAATCCCCTCTCCTGCTGTTTGACCTACTGACCCACAGTAGATAACACACTTTTCTGACACACTGACCTCTGAACGTACGTCAGGTCAGGTATCAAGTATCACTTTCCCGGAGGCTGACACAGACGTGTGACTCCAATAAATAACTGCACAGAAACTGCAGGAAAACTGATTCACTCTCTCAGTAGCCATTTGTTTTTTTTTCTCTTTTTTTTTTTGTTTTTTTTTACATTTGGCCTAAAGGTCAGCTGTGATGAATGGTGCAGATGTATTTTACCCAGCTTTTATGTAGGTGTTAAAGTTCACATTTCATTCACTTCTCATTCATGTTGGAATGATATATGTCCTTGTACTATAACATTAAACACATTCTTCTGTTTTCTCTGTCCCTCTCTTCAGTCTTAACAAGAATGTGCCTATATTCGTGTGCACCATGGCCTTCCCCACCGTGCCGTGCCCTCTCCATATCTTCGAGCCCTGCTACAGACTCATGATTCGCCGATGCATGGAGACGGGAACCAACTGCTTTGGCATGTGTCTGGGAGACGACCTCAAGGGGTCAGTGCTAGGATAGTGACTGTGTGTGCTCAGCTATGTGTTTAATATGTGAATGTCAGAGTATAATATCCAGGAAGTGTAATATTACGCCCTCTCGTCCCCAGGTTTGCAGACTACGGCTGCCTGTTGGAGATCCGCGACGTGAAGTTCTTCTCCGACGGACGTTCAGTGGTGGACACCATCGGCAAGCGGAGATTTAAAGTCATTCAGCACAGAGAGAGGGATGGTTACAATACAGCTGATATAGAGTACCTGGAGGATGTGAAGGTATGAGGGGGGCAGAGGGTGTGGGCGGAGGTACAACAGGGAGATTGCCAGAGAGGAAGGGTGGAGCAGTTAAAGAGAATTACCAGAAGCTGTTCTAACTCAAAGGTGTGTGTCTGTGTGTCTGTGTGTGTGTAGGTGGAGGGTGTAGCCGAGCGTGAGCTTCACTCTCTGCATGATGCGGTGTATGACCAGGCCCTGGTGTGGGTCAACTCCCTGAAGTCCGAGCAGAAGGAACGCATCGAGGGACACTTTGGACCCATGCCTGAGAAAGACTGTGAACTTCAGGTACAAGACACACACACACACACACACACACACACACACACACACACACACACACACACACACACACACACACAATTTAAAGAGCTGTAAAGTTGTATTTTGTCTTCAAAACCCTCCTACACAGTGTCTTCCTGCCTCTGTCTCCTCTCAGGCCTGTCCTAACGGTCCGTCATGGTGTTGGTGGTTACTCGCCGTTCTTCCATTAGAGGGCCGAGCCCAGCTGCCGTTCCTGGCCCTCACCTCTCTGAAAGATCGTCTCAGCGGTATCCGAAAGGTGCTGCTCTTCATGACCCATAGCAGGCACCGGTGACACGCTCTCCGCGAGCCTTCACCCACCTGGAAAATGCAGTAAACACCTTCCCTGCACACATCCTGCCCCAATGCAACAGTTGACCTGTTGTTCTTCCTTTTGATGCACAAAGAACTGACATTAAATGTTGTTGCACCTTCCCTGTTGTAACACCATCCCTTTCAGAAAGCAGCGCTGGATTTCATCCACACCTCAACAACAAGCAAAGATAATATACATCTGAATAATACATAAAGTTCTCGTCACAACCACACAGACCTGCAAACTTAAGCTACAGTCAGACCGGAGGGGAAGTGTCTACATTTGGGTTTAAACAGAATCATCACCTTCCATTGTAACATTTGATGTCATTGTAACAAACATAATTCACACAAGCTACATATGTTTTTTTGTCCGACAACTCCACGTGCACAGCAGCAAGCTGTTGTGCTGAAATGTCTTCATCTGTCCATACTCCACTGTTGCCTTTCTGGCTCTCCTCCATTTTTGTAGTTCTCTGCTCTTCCTCCTGCATACATGTTGAGTGTAGACTGACACACCAAAAAAAAAAGAAAAAGACAAAAAAAAAAGTGAATTCTCAAAAACTAAAGTAATTTCTCCAAAAATATGAGCTGCATGTCTGAACCTAGCTTTAAAGCGAAGATGAAGCAAATTTCAGAAGCATACAATATTAATCTACTGCAAATGGCGGCGGCCATTAATTCAACCAATCAGTGTCCCCATTCTGTATGTCTTTAAATGTACATTTAAATTCACAACCAAACTATGAATTTGCGTTTTAGTGTAAATGCACTCACTACAGTTGAGTGAGTAATGATTAAAACACTGATTAGATTTAATTGATTGCAGTGATTGAACCATTCATCTGGGAAAATAGTTCATTCACTGATTGAAATCTCTGCAGACATTTACAGATAAACCTGTGTGTTTACTATTTTGCCACATTATTAGTTACAATAATTAGTTTTTTTATTCTGTCTTCCTCCGTTCCTTTCTTCCTTCCATTTCTGTCTGTCTCATCCAGCTGAATAACAATAGACTGAACCTTTATATTGGTGTGCTTTAAGGCTCTTGTTCTTGTGTTTTATTCATCCATTTTTTTTCAAAAAAGAATTAGTTGGATTTTTTTTTCCATTATTTATTTTTGTCATTATTTATGCATGCAGTGACATTGTTTACATTTCACAGAGAGAGAGAGATGCTGAGCTGCTCACTTTCCGAAAGCTTCTTTTTTTTTTTTTTGTTTAACTTAACATTTCATCCCAAATATCAGCAATAATTAGCTGCTAACTCTTGGAAAAAGCCCAAACATTTAAAGATCACTCACAAAAACACCCAAATCTAGAGAGGGTAACAACATGGAGCTAACATGGCTGCCACTGGGCAAACTCTGGAAACTGGAGTTGAGGGTAGATTCCCTCCCAGACCACCTATTCTTAGATCACCGGTGACCCAAATCTCTGTAGTACTTTTATTGGCCTTTCATAATCTGAGTTATGTTGACTTAAACATATTTGGATACCTCTACTGTCAGCAGCCTCTCTGTGGCTGAGCTATTTGCAAAGCTCGCATTGCAGCAAGAAGTCCTAAACAAGATCTGGATTTCTAAAACCATTATTTATTAAGTATTTATTCTGATTTATTTTGCACCTCCACTTAAGGTAAGGGAAAGAGAGAGGCTTCAGTGTTTTCATTTCTACGATGGCAGGAGTCAGAATTAAGTTAAATCTTTTGCTAGTTAATTTGATCCCTAAGCGTACGCCTATTTGCATCTCCTAGCAGGACAACATGACTGCTAAAGATCTCCATTCATTTGAGGGTGACTGGTGCTATGCTATTTGTAAAGGCTGGTGCCTTCTATCCACAGAAAAAATATGTTGTGGAACCATTTAACATGCAAATTATCTACATACCAGGTTCATTTTAAGGGTCATTTTACCCCTTAAATGGAAACTTGCTTATTTGAAACATGATTTTCACAGAGAGGAAACAACTGCAAATGGAACGAATACAAAAGAAAAGAATAAGAATAAGAATACCCGCCAACATATTTTTGAGAAAAACAAGTTGTTTAAAAAATATTGAGGCCTTGCTGATGTCTGTGACATGACTGTATTTACACGGCAAACGCTCATCTCTGAAAAATGTTGATTGTTGAGCTTTGCCTTCAAAATCTTTTATTTTATATTTACATGTGTTTGATTTTACATGTTTCTATGTCAATCAGGTTCTTTGTATTTTATAATTTTCTTCACTTACTGGTGCATTTGTCGCTCCTCATTTCATGTGTAATAGTACAGGGAGTGTAATGTCAAATCATCTACATTTATTATTTTGTTTTGAAAGGGCCAAAGCCATGTAATGCTGAAAAATGGAGGACTGATAAAGTGTAATACCACAGACTTTTAATATTTTCCCACAACAAGTTGTTGATATTGATTTCATGCATTATTTGAGTTATTCACCACCATCAAATAGTTGCAATGGGACATGGAATCAAACAGCAATACTGTATAAAGTACTAGATATATAGGATTGTATTTTATTGTGTAATTACCCAAGTGTTAAATGCTGTTGTTTAAAGGCATTTGTACTATTGAACAAGTACTGACAAGACTGACATGTATAATAATAGTTACAATAATTTCCCCAGCAATGTTTGCTAATATTGTAATTGAAAGAATTTATGATTAGTTAACTCAAACTGGGCAGGAAAGGGAAAAGCCTAACATAATCACACTTCCACTATAAAAACATGTTACATAGATTCAAATGCAGAGATAGATGTATTTCCTGATTGACATGAAGAGGTAGCGGTAAAGGGAAAATCCACCTAAAATAAAATTACATACTATTTTTTACAGTTAGTGAACATGAGTAAAATCACAGATGAGCTTGTGTTTTCTTTATTTGTACATTTGAAAGAGTTCAGTATAAAGTTGGAACATGAGACCAAAACAGTGGTTTTGGCTTAAAACTTGTATCTTTTAATTACTGTGTATTTGTGGCAGCAGTTTTAGTGCCTTAAGTTGGACTTCTTCCATTTTCACTTTGATGTATAAACTGCAGTGGCAACTAGTATCATAGTGTGTGATAACCTGGGGTTTTCTAAATAACATCTTAAGATAATAATTACATATGTTTGTCACAGTCATTTGAAACAGATCCCACCCTGACCACTGAAGTCATCCAAAATGTTAGTAGCATCACATACCACCAACAGCGAACAGTCGTCACATTGAATCTGTTGTAAATTACAGTATTCGACTTTCTTCCCAAGCTACCATAAGAACACATTGTTGTTGTTCCCTGTGAGCAATGAAACTGCAAACATTTAACAGCATAACAGAGTTAAGTGTTGGCTACTTTACTCCAAAGCCCTGTTTGATTATTACTTTAATTTCTGGCGTAAAAATGATTCAAAGTCTGTCAGTCAAAAAAAAAAAAAAAATCCAGCAAAAGAGCCACAATATCAAAAGAGGCTATTCCTAGAGGCTATTTTGACTGTAAGGAATAGTTTGATATTTTAAGAAATAAGTTGGTTTCTTGGTAAGAGTATGAGATTGATACCACTTCCTGTCTGTAAGTTAAATACAAAGCTGCAGCTGGGTAACAGAAAGCCCAGCACAACTTGTTGCTTTTACATTTTGGTTTGTGTAAGGATTAACCAAATGTAATATAACATGTTAATGAATGCACTTTAAGAATGCTTGAACTTTGGAAGAACTTTGAAAAAAGCAGGCTAGCAGTTTCCCCTGCTTCCTGTTTTTATTCAAAGCTAAATAAGCTAATCATCTCCCAGCTCTAGCCCTTAATGCACAGACATGAGAGTGGGAACTAGCAACTGGTTAGCTTAGCTAATTTTGCCTACCACATAACCCCCTGCAAAACCACAATTTGTCAATGTTACAATTTGTTTTTGCACGGATTAAACAAACAAGATGCAACATGTTAATTATGGAAGTTAAATCTTAAGACAGAGTCAGGCTAGCTGTTTTCCCTGCTACAACTCTTTATGCTAACTTAAGCTAACCTGCTGCTGGCTTTAGCTTCATATTTAGCATACAGACATGAGAGTGGTAAGCCTTATCAATTTTCAAAGCTAACTTTTGGCAGGCTTTAATTTGACTGACTGGATGTATGGGATTTCTTGGAACACATTTTTATAAAAGATGATTGCAATTAATTGGTGTCATGTTTGTAAAAATGCTTTTTTTTTTTCACACACTGGCAGACAATATGCTTAGCTTCATCCACTGCAACCTTGGGTGACTTATAATAACAGTAATTATACAGAAACTCCAATTGATACAAATTTTTGTGATTTTTAAAAATGAATATCAAGGAATATTTTTGTCACTGATCCGATTCCACAGCCTTGGACTAAAGAGGATGGAAGAAAAAGTGTTAATTAGGAACCAGCACAGGTTATAAGCTACGACCCAGTAGGAATATGAATACATTGACATTTGTCTCGGTGTCAGCCATTGAATCCTTAAAGGTCAGGATGGGTCCAACCTGCTTTTACAGCTTGATGGTGACATTTTGGTATTCTGTAGCATTCAAAACTCATGATAACTGTGAACATGCTAACAGCACTGACACAAAAATCCCCACACACAGAAATGGTGTAAAATTTCAACACCTCCAGTTTGTTCAGTGACTAAAACAAATAACGACAATGCAGTTGTAGAAGAAGTTGTATCTTTTTAATCTTTTGTCATCCAGCTATGCAACAACAGTAGGGTTAGGCTCTCTTGCCTGTCAATATCTTGACCTTTCAGAATTCAACCACTGACCTTTTGAAGTGTAACTACCTCTGGTACCCTCCTCAAGCACTTCCACAAAGAGAGACACAATAATGATGCTTCCTAATTTTATTATTTTCCTGTTATTGTTGTTTAATCTGTGTTTGAAGTGAAACTTCCGAGTCTACAGAAATATATCATCAGTGTTTCATCAGTGCTCCAAAATATGTACATTTTGTTCAAATTTGTGCCCGTGTTGAAACACACCATTGTCAACACCTCACATTTGACACTTGGTACCTAAAACTGCAAAGTAAATTCAAAGATTTCATTGTTATATGTTTGATGCTGATCCCAAATATTTGATTTATTTGAAGGAGCGTTTGATTTATTTTCCCTAGCAAATTAAAAAGCTTAGAAACAAAGTCAATGACCTTTTAAGGCTTCTATTATGTGAGGTAACAAAACTGATTTATAGCACTGGTCTCTTCGCCCTGGCTAAACCTTCTCTGACTGAACACTCTTGCTTTGCTGACTATTTGGCCTCCAAAAATCTTCACCAAGCGCTCCTCACGTTTTCAAATATTTGCACTGACTTCAGTTACTGCATTGCCTGACTCTTTAAAATGTTGTTAAACTCCTGTAGAACTCCATGGCCTCTAAATGTGTCTGGGTGAATTTGCACAAGATGAATGTATATGTCTTGACATCTCTCTGATGTTTTCTGTACATGTCTGTTTTTGATAGTAAAACTTTAGTATGCATTACCTTTGCAAAATACAGTCTGAAGCTACAGCTTGTGAATAAACCAAAAGGTTTGTGTTCTTGATCCTGCATGGGATTTCGAATACAATGGACTGGACAAGAGTCTTACGTCTCCTTTGTTTGTGTTTTTCAGGGTTGGATGTGTTTCCTAGAGAGCACCGGTTCAGATTACTGCTTACATCACTTAGTTTGTATTCAATAATTCACAATATGAATCAGCTCTTTAAAAAAAACAGACCGTGATAAGAGTAAAGCAAGATGAGTCGACGTTTTCAGTTACATTTTGTTGTTACAGCCTCCAATGCTGGTGATTTTCATGCAAGTAGTATTTATTATTATAACTATGGAGCGAGAGACAAGAGTTGATTACTATTCCTTACCTCAGTGACCATTAATTTTAATACAAAACAGCTTATAAAATAACATCTTGTTTTTTGTCTAAGATTAAAGCTACAGCTTACGTATCTTAGCATAGAAGTGAACAGCTAGTCTGTCCAAAGGTAACATGTTTGTTTCAGTCATACAAAAAAACACAGTCCCTAAACTAATCTAAGCTAAGCTAAACTAAGCTAAGCTAACCATCTGTTGGCTCTAGCTTTATATTTAGCTTACTGACACATAGCAGTACCAACATTCATATCTAATTTTACACAGGAAAGTCATCAACTATATTTCTTACATGTCAAACTATCTTTTTAAAACTGTAATACTATTTTATCTCATTTGCAAATTGACAACTAATTTCTAGTAAATTTTAACCAGGTCGCTGAGGCTATTTATGTAAATATAAGATCTTTTTATATTTGATTTGTTAGTCCTTGCCAATTCTGGCATCTTGGTTAGCTATCGTTTTAGTTGGGAGTGTTTTTTTTTACTCTGGAGTGACCTAAACCTTATGTGAGCTTCTCTCTGCCAGTTTTCTTTACTGTATGTGACCAGAGTTGTTGCATTTCATAAGTAAATCCTATTATAGCTATACTAACTCAGTGGCATTATTTGACAACATTTCAGATTATTAAGTCAGATACCAGTGGAAGGTATGGCTGATTAAACAAGTTGTAGCCTAAACCTATGATGATATATTCAGTCTGCACTAGTATAAAAAAAAACAATTGAGGTCAAGAAAACATTCCTCAGAAATAGAGGGTCATTGGGGAAAAGCACTGATGGACACAGATTCAAGCAGAGTAGTTTGAGGAGAAAGAGGAGGGGAAGGGTGGAGGGAGGTGGTTTGTGAGTGCATCTATGTGGGGATAAGATAATGAAGGCAGAACAAACAGGAGTGACAAAGAAGACTGTTGAAGAAAACAAAACTGACACTATGAAGGAGAAACAAGTTCATGATTCAGAGAGAGAGAGAGAAATCTTGCATGTGGATGTGGAGAGAGAGCAGTTTTGGATTTTAAATCAGGTGACAGCTTGTCTCCACATATGCATACGTCTCTAATATGTTTTAGCTGCGCCCTCACAGTATAAATATACAGACTGTTAATGTCCTGCTGAAGGACAGAGGTGTACAGAGTGAGAGGGGGGAAGCTGGGCGGACAGGAAAACAGGCAGTTTATGCAACCAACGTAGCAATGTAGGTCAGTCAGTCAGAGTTATGAACAGAAACCAAAACAAAAGCTAGTAGAGAAAGAGAGATAGAGGGCAAATGTCGCGATACACGTAGGAAAGAGCTGCGTCTCCTTCCCTTACTGGCTCCCTCTCTTTTTGTTGCTCTTCAGTTTAATTACACAGCAGATTAGCAAGTGTAGCTCACTGCAGTCACATAAGGACTCCTGGAGGTTTGAAGGCCTATTTATGCCAATCCTAGTGTCTCTAAATTTAGAGGCACAGCAGCTTTAATGAGACCAACATATTGAATACTGTAAAGTTCCATCGTCACAACCTCTACTTGGTCCCTCGGATCTATCCTGTTCATGTATATTTATTAGTTCTCACCATGAACTAGACTTACAAGTGTAGCTGACAGGTTGTTGGAAAATCACTCAACCACAAACCAGCTTAGACTTGATGCTTAACACTCATATCATGTGTTAATTAGCACAGTGAAGCACAGCAACAAGTCCACTCTCTACCACTTCAAAAGTTCTGAAAGTCTGTAAATGTGACCTCATATCACACGTGCTTATCATGTGCTCAACATTTTTTTCATTAGCTACACTAGTGCTATGGCTCTTTGGATGGCAATGTTAATCTGTCAATTGATCCACCACTTTGGTTTATGCTAGAATATCTCAACAGTTATGAGATGGATTGCCATAAAATTTGCCACAGACATTCATGGTCCCGTCAAGATGAATTTATGTAATAATCTAATCTTTTTGCATCAGGTCGAATTCCTAATTTGTCCTTTTGTACTTTTGTTAAGTGCCTGCAAAACTAATGACATCACATGGCTTAATTTTTGCAAGGAAATTTGACAAATAATTATTATTGTTTTATTTATTATATTTAAAGTATATTAAAATGTAAAATACTACAGTATATACAATAATACTTGAATAACAAGAATCCATGTCATATCAGGAGGAAGGACCGTCAAGGAACACAGAGAACCATATTTCATGCTTAAGGTTACTCTAGGGACGATATAAATTGCCTAAATTAACATTTTTGAAATGGAAACACATTGTCTATTCAAAAATACAAACAATCAACTATAGTCACAGCTTGTGTGCTGAACCATAGGCAGGGTTTATCATTGCTTACACAAACTAATGGCAGCCATGACATTAAATACATAGTACAATGTGTATTGCATTTCATTTTTTTTAATTTGTTTTAATTTAGATGTTTACATCCATAATACCTTCCATAATCAATAAGATAAGTATAAAATGTCATTTTTGTAAATAAGCACCTGGCAAAAACAAACAGGCAAAGTGGAAGCACAGGCAACAATATCAATCATGTCTGAAGACAGATCATGTAGTCTGTTATCAATGACAGTTGTTTATTGCATTAAATTGATGAATAAGTGTGTAGTGTCTATAAACATGGCAGAGTATGTGCAGCTTGCTTATTGTGAGAGTTTTCAAATGTGTTTTTATTTTAAGTATTGTAGTTTGAAAATGAATGTTGAATTAAACAATTGATTGAATGATCACAATGAATGATATATTAGTCCCACTTCAATTAAAGTGTCAAGACTTTGTATCTGATAATTTGTTGAGAGCACAAAGCTTTTTCTGACACTTGAGCATTCAATTTCCAATGACACCCAGTACTTTCAATTAAGAGTGACTGTCTAAAAATAGAGGGTACAGCATGGGAATGTTTTCACTTCTCTCACAGATGAAGACGTGCGTGACTCTAACCTGTTGACAGGCCTGTCGTGTCTTGAGCAGTTTGTTAAAAT
The DNA here is from genome assembly GCF_002814215.2 of Seriola lalandi dorsalis. Classification (NCBI taxonomy): domain Eukaryota; kingdom Metazoa; phylum Chordata; class Actinopteri; order Carangiformes; family Carangidae; genus Seriola; species Seriola lalandi. The sequence goes on along the minus strand of NW_019525522.1, from coordinate 298,831 downwards.
AGCAGTAATTCAGAATATGTGACAGAGCAGCTGTTGCAGACTTGTGTATGATGAAATGAGAAGGAAATAGGGAAGACTGACTCTGGTGAGGACGATCTGCACATTGTACATATTTGCATTATTTATGTTTTTTAAATAATATTTTTTCACATTTTCATTGTAAATATCTTATTGATATGTATATATATATATATATTATAATATAATTAAGCTACCTGACTTGTAGTACTTGCTTTTTGCTTTATCTTTCTTTATAATTTTCTTTTTTGTTATGTACCAAAACCTACTTGGCAATAAACCTGATTCTGTAATCTGTCTTTAGCTGTAAGTCCTCACTGTTCCTGCATATCTCACTGGAAACAGAGTTCACCAGTGGGAAGACTGGTTATCTCTCCCTGCAAGTTTAAACCAGCCAGTTTTGTCATTGTCGTGTTAATTGAAATTCACTGTCATGATGGTGGCAGTAGCCTTTCTCTGGACAAGATTGTCACAGGGGACAAAGCCAGTTTGAGAATCTGACCTCGCCCAGTACAGGGTCACTCCAGTTTGTACAGGGGGCAGTGAGGTCAGGCCAGTCTGACCAAACCAAAGAGTATCTGTATCGCCGGTGAGTTTCAGCTCGTCTTCATTATTTTAGTGTGTTACCATGCTAACATTTGCTAATTAAAAGTACAACTGAGGCCGATGGGGATGTTGTTAGTTGTCCAGGTATTAATGCAGAGTATTGGACAAATTTTAGTCTATGCAGATATACGGCATATATGCACTTATTTTTCTGTCAGCATTATGTAAACCTGCTTCTAAATCCCCTCTTATGCGCATCATTAATTAGTGTGCTGAAAGCCAATTTCTTTTCCCAGGACGGTGAAGGCCTTGTGCTCATTGCCTTCGTTGGTTGGGTTGGTTAGCTTCAGGCATGAGGAGTGATGATTAGTTAGGGTAAGAATATCAGGGTAAGCCAATCAAACACAGAGTTGTAACTCACCACAGATCCCATGAGGTTAATTTGACTTTGAGGTGATATTTAGTTCAACAGACCAGACAATCCTGAATGCTCTGGGCGTACAAGTACAGTAGTTTGTTAACAGCACTCCCAAAAATAATTTTGAAATATTTTATTTTTAAAACCCTGAATTGCTTCGTCACTCTGAAATGTTAAAAATCAACAGATCTCTGGGTGAAACACCATGTTTGCCTCATGTTGAATATATATTATTCATGCATTAGGCCACGCATTAGTAGGACAACTAATAAAATAATGTTAATTAGATAATGGTGGTTGACACTGTCTGTTCCAAGAGACAGTTTACGAAACAAACTACTGACCCATAGACTACTAGGAGATTCCTCTTGTTTTTCTAAACCTCACTGACACTTTGAGAGAGATCAGGCCATAACAACCTTCACAGTTGTCAGACGTTGTTTAGCTTCTATCATGACTGTTTGTGTCTAGACGGAGCCACTGCTATCATCTGTAGCAGGGGTGCCCAGAGTCTGATAGATAAGGGGGTACGAGGAAATCCTATTGTTCAAATCTAGTTGTTGTCAAGGATGAGCTAAGTAGGGGAAAGGACAAGACATATGTAATGTTAATGAGTGAGGTAGGTAAGAACATGTGACAATGCAGATTTTGGTGACCAATAGCATCTTTAAACATGACTGTTTAGGATAAAGTTTAACCTTATATGGAGTGTGGAGCTGATTCACATGCTAACTGTGTATTGCTCATCAATTTGGCTCCTTGGCGCCAAGCTTACGATAAATACTTCTGCCTGAGACACCTGAACTCCTGGTCACTGTGTTTTCACAGGTGAGAGAATAGTTCTTTATGTGTGGATGGACTTAGAAATAAAGACTAGTTCACTGAAAACACATAAGTATATCGTCGTCTCACCCTATAGTCTGTGGGCCAGTAATAATTGCAAAATTTGTGTCTCTTCTGTGGCTAATGTTAATTTCATAATGATCCTTCTCCCTGAAGACAAGCAGCAGATGTTAAGTGACAATGTGCAAATACTACTGGCCCATGTTTTGGGTGAACTAAATATGCAAGAGTAGTCGTACAAATCAATGTTTGTAACACAGGGAATTTATCCCTTGCTGGACAGGACCATCAAAGTCTCTAGGATTCATCATCTGGCAATATGTGAAGTAGATTTCACATAGATTTTCACATAAATCAACAGTTGTTGAGATATTTCAGTCTGGATGTAAGTGGTGGGCCCACATTCATTCTGTTAATTAATCTCTGAACTTTACCAGATATTGTAAAGTGACACCAGTAGATACAATGTCTGTTTCCTTTATTGTGTCTGTCTCACAAAAGTTTGTTTAGGAGAATTAAGCCTATTCATGTAATGTGTCAAATAAATATATATTCAGACACAGAGGTGGTTTAATATTATAATTATTTCAACACAGAATTATGACGACTGCAATTACTTTTAACACCGACAAGATTATTAACTTTTATGTTTATGCATGTCTCCTAAACTATTGATGTTGACATCAATAACTTCCTCTCTCTCCTCTCTCACCTCTCTCTCCTCTCCTCTCACCTCTCCTCTCCTCTTTCCTCTCCTCTCCTCTCTCTCCTCTCCTCTCTCCTCTCCTCTCTCTTCCTTCTCTCCTCTCTCTCCTCTCCTCCTTCCTCTCCTCTCTCCTCTCCTCTCTCCTCTCTCTCTCTCTCTCCTCTCCTCTCTCTCTCCCCTCTCCTCTCTCTCCTCTCTCTCTCCTCTCCTCTCTCTCCTCTCTCTCCTCTCCTCTCTCCCCTCTCTCTCTCCTCTCTCCTCTCCTCTCTCTCTTCTCTCCTCTCCTCTCTCCTCTCTCTCTTCTCTCCTCTCCTCTCTCTCTCCTCTCTCCCCTCTCCTCTCCTCTCTCTCTCCTCTCTCTCCTCTTTCTCCTCTCCTCACCTCTGTGCTTCTGAGTTTTGCCAAGTTGGTTGGTTATATAACCTGTAAATGAGAAGGTCAGCACCCAGCAGTCATCGCCATGGATACTTGGCATGGACACACACATTGTACATCTTGGCTGGTCCACTTTGGAGCCGCATGTGTGTGTGTGTATCAGAAGTAGGGCAGCAGCGGCGTTACCTAACTCACCCAGAAAAGACATCTGGTTTAAGCAGCCCTCTCACTGATTACAGCTTCCTGTACACACACACACACACACACACACACACACACACACACACACACACACACACACACACATACACAGGGACAATCAATCATGCACATGAAAACATTCCCTGTACAGGCCAGCACACAAACATTTGGCTCAAGTTCTGGCCACACATGAGCACGAAGTCACATACGCACAAACGAAAAGCACACAAACACACAAACACACAAACACACACATGCACATGTGTGTAAATTCCAGGAGTGTCCAGTGAATGTGCAAGACACTCAGTTTAACTTCATCAGTTTAAAATGATGATGATGATGATATATTATATTAAATTCTGTGGAGTGAAATGGCAACACTAGTTAAAAGTAACCGGAGACGTCTCATTAGTGTGTTTTTGTTTGATTAGAGTGGTTAATTACAAAGTTTGAGCTGCTGATGTGTTTTAACATTCCTGTTTTACTTGAACGCAGCCTACAGACAGTCTGACCACAGTGGGTTTCACTTCATCAGCTGCTTGACAGTGACAAGTTTTAAAGCCTGAAAAACATTCATTTTGTCATTGTTGAAGAAACAGTCCAACATTTAAGAAAATATACTTATTTCCCTTCTTGTTGATATTTAGATGAGAGGATTGATTCCACTGTCATGGCTGTAAATATGAAGCTGCAGCCAGGTGAAACTTAACTTGGCAACATGACATTAACTTTACAACATGAAACTCAAAACTAAAACCACAGTTTGTCGCCTTCACCGGGTTGAACAGAGAAAAAATGTAGTATCCCTTTAACCGCATTTTAATTGTACATAAGGCTGTTTCTGCTGACACTTTATCTACAAGACAGGAAACTGCCTTTCCTCGCAGATGATTTTACTCTGAAAAAATCTTTCAAGTTATTCCTCTTGAATAAAGCCATTATGTTGGAGATGGATATTTTATGCTTCAAATGCTTCAAATATTTTCAAATCATTTGTTTTTTTAAATCAATTTATTTTTAAAAGCTTTAAGCCATTATACCATTGTTAGGAATTAATCATACAATAAAAACTCCCCTGAGGTTCATAAAACTCACAAATCACAACCTCTGTGTCCTCATTAGCATCTATGGCCTATAGAAAGTACCTGGAAAAGAAGAAGACATCCGAAGATATGCTAGAAGAAGAATGTACATGCTAATGTTTCCATCAGGCAGTTAGGCATGGTGATATATTGTGCAGTGGATGGCTCCTCTCGGTTGTTTTACACTGTAAGAAAATATATCAAATAATTGAAATTCATTCAGACGGATGACAAATAAACACATTAAAAAGTGATTTAATTTGTTCTTTACTGCACATTTTATGTACAAGACAAATTCTCAAAAGGCAATACAAAATAAAACAAAATGCATAAAACATATATAGTTACTGTGTGATAGATAATTAATCGATACGAAGGAAACTTTCATCTTGCAACAAACAATCTCCAAGTAGTTAATTATATCTATTGATTTATTTACACGCTTGGTTGTAATTGGAAAACATTTAATAATCCACAACACGCTGCCAACATGATGATGCAGTAAAAAAATATTAAAAAGACACGACGGTCAGTGTAATGATAGTTTTGTTTAATTTCCTGAACAGCTGACTTTTTGGAGCTCTTAGATTTCTGTAGGACGCTGACAGACGATCTGGAGTTACGTATTAGAAATATCAAAAGAGAAAATTAAAAATATAATTTACACTGAAAACCTGAAACATGTTGGAGACACTCAGCACTCGCTAACACAACAAACATGGTTAGTTTAGTATCTGTGGATCACGTTATAGGAAATATATTTGTCTACAGAACCTGATACACAGAGGAGCCGTGACCAGAACTCATGACCAGCAGCAGTTAGTTCAGCACATTTTTTCTCCAGCTTAACTTGGATGTTGTCCCGTTTTTACTCTCTGGACATGACGATTTTCAGCATTCCTCAAAATGTGGGCATGTATCACTGCCTTAAAATAAACACACACACACACGCACACACACACACACACACACACACACACACACACACACACACTGAGACTGACAGAAAAACAGCACCCTGTCCACTCGATCTTCAGATGGACTAAAATGAATCGCCAACCCCAAGATTTAATTTGTCTCGTTCTTCTGTGAATAAAGTTTCCTCTGTATAAAATAAAGTGTCCTTCTTCCTTCCCTGAAATGTTATGTGATATCAGCTGGAATCAAAAACAATATTTACTGTTATATTTTCTGTCATTCAGGCACCTTATAGCATACTGAGACTGTTGAAAAACAAGAAAAATCTGGATCCACTTTAAGTGAGGCGCGTTAACTTTAGGGGGTCCTACCCTGTCATTTAGAAAACACGACTGTACAACTGAAGGACGTGAAGAGAGACGGGGTTAAACAGAGCCTGTCTTTAGCTGCGTGATTGGAGAGTTTTTACCAATCTGAAGCCTGAAGCCAGGACAATAAGAAAACAACAGACAACAACAACAACTCTTTGTGTGCAAATGCATTCTGGCGCATCCAGACCCACTTCAACCCCCTTTCGGATGTGACCCTCTTCAGTCCTCTTTTGAGCCTGCTCAGGCCCCTGTACACCAACTTACTTAAACCCGGCCCGTCACTGTACGATCTGGGGCATCTCGCTCCAGGCTTTGGCCTTCTTCTTGGCCAGCGCCATCCATGGAGGCTCGTCCTGGGGCAGAGCAGGGGGAGGCGGGCCTCGCTGGGAGGACGGGCTCTGACCTGAAAGACCCGGAGCTCTCGAACCAGGCTTTTCCGGAGCGGTTCTCGATGAAAAAGAAGTGGGGGAGGCCGTCGTACTCTGGGGCTGGGGCGTCTTGGAGGAAGGTGCGGAGGAGGCCGTTTTGGAGAGAGACGGAGGACTTGTGCAAGAGGGAGATTTTTGGGGAACAGGAACCGGCGTAGGGGGTGACAGGGCTTTGTGGTCTGGGTTGAGTTGGGGTGGAGGTTTTGTGCTGGCCGGGGGAACCTGGGGTTTTGGAGGGACTGGACAGGGCAGAGACGGGGCTTTTGAAGGCTGAGGTGGCACTGGAGTTGGAGGAGAGAGAGCTCTCCTCGCCTCCTTCTCTACAGACGCTGAAGGCTTATTGATCTCCAACGAACTCACTGGAGGAAAAAAAGAAACACACACACACGTCAAACACAGACAAAGTAGAGAAGCAGTGATGAAGACTGGTCTGATCTTTGGATGACTTTATAATCATATGAAAACTCATTGATCTTAGTGTATTTGCTGAGTTGTAATGCAACGTGTAGAGGACGTGAACAGAGGCTTTAAAACACGTCTACATAAGGATTTAATAACTGTACTTGTACTCTGTATAGGTAATGACTTACTGTATATATGCAATGTATATATAGACTTCCAACCATTCACCACTCATAATAATGCATTAGCTGCGCATGGTATCATAATGACCTCATGCAAAGTTGATCTGTGTGCAATAATGGACATTTTAAAATATGAATGGAGTCTGTATACAGTGATCGAGATAGAAATACAATGGGTGCCTATGGGATTACTATTAAATAGTAAATAGTAAATAAAAACTCTATCAATCATGGCAGCCACCGACAAAGACTTACGCCTGATTTGAGCTGCAGGAGGAGATGCATACCAATAGTGTGTGATTTTCAGGAAGAGCTCAATAAATATGCAGTTCTATGCAAATGCAGGAACCTGTATCAAATTATATATTTAACAATAAATGCGTGGTATCAGGAGCATAATCAGTTTTGAGTCACAGGTGAGCGAAAGAGGCGCAGGAGAATAAGAAGCAATCACACTGATTACACAGCGGAGAGAAGAACAGTCATATTATGTAAAACAGCACAATTCATCAGTGTGGTGATCTGTGGTTTGTTTTCCCCCCTTTATTCTCTATTCTGCAGCGGGAGGATTTTACCATTCCCACATCTATAATTTGTATTCTTTAACAATTATACTTCTTCATCAATAAAAAAAAACCCACTGTATTTCGGTCAACTTGCCAGCCTGATCAGCGATGTCGGCTGTGATGTGTAATCAACACATCAGCTCAGCCAGCACACAATATGATTGTTAATAAAAGGTGAACCACGGTGAGTGTGGTGGGATCAGTTGCAGTGGCAGAGACTGAACAGAGGAGGGCAGCGTTACATCAGTCAAAACCAACCGACATGCAACAAGTCTGAACAAACAACAAGTGAAGTGGTCACTTTTAGAAACATCTGACGTGTGTTCATCTTGTAGAGCGGATTACATATGTTAAAGTGTACGAACCAAAATAAAGCCAGCTGAAACGCTCCCACGCTGCGACTGATGTGTTTTTTGAAAGCGAATCCAGTTTATTGACCTGTGTGTGTGTGTGTGTGTGTGTGTGTGTGTGTGTGTGTGTGTGCGTGTGTGTGTGTGTGTTCTGACCTTTGCTGTTGGATTCAGCTGTCTTGCTGATCTGCTCCCTGCTCGCAGCCGAGCTGACGTACATGGGCAGTGAAGGCTTCCTCTCTTGTTCCTCCTGATAACAGAGTCACAGTCACTTATACAGGTTCTGGATAAATGCTGATGTCTAGAACACATGTGTGGTGATGTACTGCACATATGGAAGCAAGAGGGGACAAACCAACAGTGAAGACAATGATCTGAACGCAGTTCCAGCTGAGGACTTTATTTTTAGACAGTTGGAAACACAAACCTAAACACTGGTGTTTTTCTTTGGCCCGACTTCATGACAACTTCTGTGTCCACATAAAATACATGTATGACCACACACACACACACACACACACACACACACACACACACACACACACACACACACAGATTACCTTCTTGACTGTGATCTCATCCTGCGTGTTTTCCTTATAGATCTTCTGTTTCTGTTTGGCCACAGAGATCCAGCTGGGAGAATCGGGTCCACCAGAAACACCACGAGCTGCAGCTGGGTCTGAATCGATAACACAGCAGATACACTGTCACGCCAGGGGCCGATGTCTGATTCAACCCAAGTGTCGGACTATTACAGCTGAGCACCTTACTGTATGTGTAACACAGCTGTAAATCATTGTGTTTATGTACATACACACCTGAGATACGCTTGGGTTTTCCTCCACTGTCTCCATGTACGTCTGGCTTCTTGGGGAGGGCAGGCTTGTTACTGATTGGCTGACTTACAGAGGGCTTCACGCTGATTGGCTGCGGTGGCTCAGGTTTACAGCTGGTTGGCTGAATTGGAGACTCGATGGGAGACTGAATAAGAGAAAACCGGATAGTTAATAAATAAAGACTAACAAGCTAATGATCTGTTCCCTGCTTCCTTCATTGACTCCGCATTCAAACTCTATTTGTCTCATTTTAACAACTGCAGGTAGAGGATAGAGGGAACTAGCCAAACAAATATCACATATGTCTTTGCAGTTGCTGATTGGCTCATCAATATGCATCAGGCACAGGCAACTACAGTTTAGAGAACGTCATAAACTCCAGCAAACGTCTTCTCGGGAGTAGACGAGAACAGTTCAAGGTGTGGGCTTGATCCTATGTATGTTTGGACAGGGGCTCCGATGACAACATCTTGATTTTTTTATCTACGATTTATTGCTGATCGTGTGTCTTGCCAATTAAATAGATATATGGACTGATGTGATAGATGTTTTGACCATTTAGTTATTATTATTATTATTATTAGGATTTAAGTATTTTGTGGCTGTAATTGTATTTGGTACGTGCAGGGACTGGGCCCCTGCTCACAAGCTTTTGAGGCTTATTGGGGTGTCCCATTTTCACCCATTGCTATTATCATGTTTCTATACTTATGTTCTATTTTCATTTCTGATATGTGTGAAATTAAATAAATGAAATCATAAAACATTTAAAACCGCACTCAAAAACAAGCAGTCAACCACAACAACAACAACAACAACAACAACAACAACAACATCACAGTCAGGGGTCGTCACCTCTGCGTTTTCCTCCTCCGAGCTGAAGCGTTGCAGAGCCGACGTCTTCCTCAGCCGGACTCCGAACGGATTGTCGGGGTTTCCCTCCCCCACGACCGAGCTCTCTGTAGGTGGGAGGTGGAAAAGTTGGTCTGTGGTTGGATTTTATTTTAAGTCAAACAGACATTTGAGCTCATGTGACTGGAAAACAGAAGGTGTGGGTCATCGTGAAAATGGGACATGTGATTACAGCTGAGGACACTGAATCAACCCTGGAAGAGACAACGAGAGAAGCAACTTATAAAATGATACCAATAATCATGTTTAATGTCTCTACCTTCTGTGCTCGCAGCAGCTGAGGTCTGAGGTTTAACGGAGGATGGAGATGCATTGCTCTGCGGTTTGGCGGCGGCAGCGGCGCTCTCAGCGTTCCTCGCTCTACCAGGACTCAATACCAGCTCAACCTTAGTTGAACTCGCTGGCTCTGCTTTCACAGCTGGATCCTTCTTGGTTGTAGCTTCCACCTCCTCAGCTCCGTGCGCTGTGAAGGCAGATGACGCAGAGGAGACGCAGGCGGGTGGAGAGGAGGGAGGAGTCAGACTTTGTGATCTCTGCCAGGCGGGGGCGACGGTGAAGCGGGCTTTACTCTGATCTGAACTACTGGATGGCCGGTTGACTGTTTCCTCCACTGAGGCAGGAGGTGTGGCTTGTTCTTCCAGGGCGGACTGTCTCTCTTCTTCTTCTACTTCCTCCACGGCATCAGCTCGTTCTTCATCTGTGGATGCTGCATGTTGTTCGTGAGAAGGTGACCCGGTGACATGTTCTCCCAGATGTCCAGCGGTTGGGGACTGTGGGAAGAAAGGTGTGACTTTCTCGGAGCTGGGAGAGACTAGATTTATGTGGATAGTGGTGGTGCTGGTCTTACTGGGAGAGACGGTGCCACTCTCTGGAGACTGGGTGTCATGGTGTGACTCTGGAAGAGACAAAGAAGGCAGCTTGGAGGAAACAGTAGCTTGTTCTGTGGCTTCAGATTGATCTTTTTCCACTTGTTTGGTTTCTAAATAGGAGTTTTCTACATTTTCTTGTTCGGTTTCATCCACATCAGGTTGGTTTGTTTCTTCTTCTTCTGATCTTTCTTCTGATTGGTCAATCTCTACACGTTCCTCTGCTATCTCACGGTTTTCTTGTCCCTCCAGCGCTTTGGCGAGCACTTGATCCCCCAGTTCTGTCGGGGTTTCATCATCACTTGTGTGTTTCGCGGCGTACACAGTGTCGTCTGCACATTCATCTGCCTCCTGCAATGACATGGCATTTCCAACTTCTTCAACTGCTGCATCATAGAAGGTCTCCGTCGCTTCCTCTGCGTCCTCCCTCTCTTCCTCAGTTGCCTCCTCTGCCTCCTCCAGCCTCATGCTCACTTCCTTGGCCTTCACCTCCTCCTCGTCCTCTTCTATCTTCTCCCATCCCTCTTCCTCCACCTCTGTCTCTTTCTCCAGCTCAACCGCCTCCTCACTCTCTTTCTCCTGTCTTTCCTCCTGTTCCTGGATGTCAGTTTTTCTTGTAAGTATATCATGTATCTCCTCAGGTTTGACTTCCTCCGCCTCCTCTTCCTCTGCTTCTACTTGTTCTTCTTCTTCTTTGTCCTGCTGGAAAACAAAGGAGAGAGGAAAATAAGAATAAGCAGAGATCTCTGTCCACAATTGTTCCCTAACCTTAACCGCTTTTCATATTGTAACCATGACGACGCACCTCGTCTTTTCAGGCCAAACCACGATGTTTCCTTGAACCTATCCAAGTTGTTTTCTGACCTAAATCTAACCAAAGCTTTAACTAAAAATGTCACATCATAAAATAAACATATTTTTCAATGTGGTTTGCAGCAGTTTTGGAAAGCACGGACAAATGATGTCATCCTCCCCATCCCACCCTCCTCTCAGTGTCGCTCTGAAGTGCAAGGAAAACAACGTCTTGGCTCTTGAGATATGGAGGACTTACTGGATAATGTGAACACTGTGAAAGCTGTTGCTAGTAGTGACAAACCCACAGAAAATTATCTCCTGATTCTACAGTTTCACACTTCACTTCTACAGAGTGTTTGAGCCTCTTGAGCTTATTGTTTTAATTTAAAATGCTTTATTATTCAAACTTATTATGAACTTATTAATACTTGTTCTGAAACGTAAAGTAAAAGTAATATTTGGTCACCGTATCAGTGTCATGTACAAGAGGTGCAAGTAGTCATGACAACTTTTACAGTTCAGTAGTTGGTAATGATAATATTTTAAAGCTACTTAAATCACAATACTAGAATTAATCAGAAATACATACACCAAGTGGACTGAATCGTTCCACAACTAGTTCTTCTTCTTCTTCTTCTTCTTCATCTTCACTTTTTGCCTCTTCTTCTTCTTGACAGGAAGGAGTGGAATCCTCCTCCTCTTCCTCGGTGGTGTGACCCACCAGACGGGCCGAGGGAGCAGTCTGATATCCGACATGCTCATCCACCTCTGCGTCCTCTTCCTTCACCTCCTCCCCATCTTCTATCTCTACTTCTTCTTCTTCCTTTTCCTTTGTCACCTCCTTCATCTCCAGGACGACGCCCTCAGTAGCGACGCCCAGCGAGGAAGATGCGAGAGGAGTTTTCAGGGAACTCAGTACCTCCTGTAAGAAGGAGCTCTCCTCCTCCCTGTTTTCCTGGACTCCATCTTCTTCTGCTCTCAGTGCCAACTCACTTCCACCTCTGTTCTCCTCTGCGCCGTAGGAAATACCTGGAAGGCTGAGTAGATATTCTCTTGGACCAGCAGGGGGCTCTGGTGTGACTCTGGAAGCAGAAATCAAAGACGTCAGATTGCCAGGGGAAGATAACAAAAATAATTCATACTGTGAGGAGGAGAGAACAAGGAGGAAATCATGTGTAGTCACCTGGGACTGTCCAGAGAGGAGGCTCTGGAGCTGGGCTTGGAGGAGGGCAGGGGCTGGGCCTCGGGGGCTTCCTCCTCAGTGAGACTCGGCTCAGGAGGAGAGGAAGTGTCCGGGCTGTGAGAAACATCCTGTTCAGCTTCCGGCTCATCCTCTCCCTCCTCCCTCTCCTCCTTATCTCTCAACAGGGATTGTCTGGAATGCTGTGGTTGCTCTTTCTCCTCTTCCTCCTCCTGCTCATCTTCATCCTCCTCCTCCTCCTCCTCCTCCTCCTCTTCTTCTTCTTCTTCTTCTTCCTCGTCCCTCTTCACTTTTGGTTTCAGGTCATCAAAACTTACAGCTGGATTACAGGCAGAAACAAAAGGTCTCAGAGATCGATCTGATATCACACAGTAGCAGCAACATTATGGAGGTCTGTGGCTGCCAATATTAAAATGAAATTAATTATTTTAGATCATAGATTTTAGATCATTTCTAGTGTAACAGAAAATGTTCACAATAACAGGATTCTCCCAGGCTTCGTTTTGAAATCTCTCAATTAACCATTATGTAAACTCAGGAAATGTTACATTAGTGCAATTAAAGTTTTAGATCGTAAATAGTCACGTTTCACTGTTCTTATAGCAGTCACAGGCTCAGGAACAAACTGAAAAGGATTTATTTGAATGATAAATTTGGCAGTCATTTTTCATTTTCCAATCTGAGAAGGATAATTGGTTATCGCAATTTAAATATCTGTCATACCTCAAACATACACCCCGATTGGATAGAAAATTTAAATTTGATTAAACAATAAACTTTTTTAATATTGATAATCAGAGACTTCAATACATTTGATTTGAATGAAATAAAAGCCTCCTGACCTTCTGTCATCTCTTCTTCTTGCTCCTCCAAAGCTTCTGTTATAGAGCTGTTCAGCATCTCGTCCACCACAGAGTCTCCCTCCGTTTTCACCTCCAGCCTCTGCACCGACACAACACATTAACAATGACGTCAGCATTGTCATTTACCACTCAGACCACCATCAAGTTATCAAATCACTGATGGAGTTAGAGAGAAGATTCAAAATCTACTAAAGTGTCAGTCATCTGTGCTGCTGAGGTCCACCGAGCAGAGCACCGGTTCTATGGCTGATCCTAACCTCTGGCCCCACCCCTTCCTTTTGATCCAGCAAAAAGGTCATACACATTATTTATAACACGCATCTTGGAATTGGATAAAACTGAATATTGAACACTTCACTGTTCGTGACTGGATGAACCTCAGACTGAAGAGGCACACGTGAACATTTTGACCCCATTCATTGGGTTTATAAATGTGTAAATGGCATAAAATTGATAAAAAAATATTGACTTGATTTTTGTAGAAAAACTGAGCTGTTGCTGCAGCAGGCAAAATGTGACTCTGGGGAAGAGAACATTTGCAGAAGATTAAAGAATGATTCCCTTTTTACACACCCCGGGTTTTATGTGTTTAGTTTTGGTCATTGTTTCTATTGGTAATAATAACTCTGTGCTTTTCGTGTAAATGGCTGAGGTATAGTAACACGTCAATATTGCTAAAATGAGGCCTGGAGGGGCAAGAAACAGGCTGTACACAAGTCCAGGTTAACCGAAGCCGAGGGAAACACCAAAATTACAACCCAAACTGACTCATGACAGTTTACAGACTGACTTCTTAGTTTGAGTTTGACCACCAGTACGTATTGTGGCTGTGCACACACAGTATGTCCTCTGGGATAGGGGACTATTACTTTTGGTTTTACTTCCAAAAAAAAAAAGAAAAAGTGATTAATTTGATTCGGTTAAACTGCCGGTTTTTCTTGTATTTCCCCAGCTGTCACAGTGATGACAAGATATCTCAGATCTCAGCCATTACCATGAAAGAAGTTTCTGATAACTGAATGAAACAAAACTATTAAATTAAAACTCATGTTGTAATAAAGTGAGCTGGTCCTTTAAAAGACATGTATTGGGTGTATTTGTGATAGTGTCAGTATATTTGCATGTGTGTGAGTTTCTTACACTGGCAGGTTTCCTCCTGTTGCAGGCTTTGTGTCTCAGGCCCAGCTTGTGTTTGGCAGCAGAGTTGTCCAGACAGGCGAAGGGACTGGCCGGCTGACTGAAGTCCCCTGGAACCACCAGGGGGCTCATTGCTCTACTGGAGGCTGCACAGGACAGCTGGGAAGACAAGAGAGACAAACAAGGACAGAAGGTTTCGCTAAAAAGTTTCACAATCAAATTGTTTCACAGAGGAAATACTCTTCAGACATTTGTGAATACAGGTAAATTACCCCCCTGCTACAGCTGGACTCCAAACAACCAGCACTCATATACATATGTGTGTCATCATCTGGAGAAGCTACGCTGACAAAAACCAGGATTTGTCCACCCATGTCCTGAGGAAATGATATCCACGCGCCACTGTATCCTCAAAGTCTGTCTCCCATTGTTTCCCAGTGGAGCAGCTCCAGACACAGCTGCTCAATTTACAGATTTGAGTCATCACTCTTAGTCTTGTTTCCAGCGTTATGAAACTTAACAGCCCAGCATCGGGCCTGGAAAGAAGGGAGTGTTTTGCAAGTGTGTTAAAAGGTGGATTTTCACTTAAACGATGAAGGCAGCTGATAAAAAAAACCAGAGGAAATAAAGCGAGACCAACAGCGAGAGAGTGAGAGAAAGGAAGTCCAGCTGTATAAATATTAGCTGTCCTTATCTGCAGGACCAACACTTACTTTCACATTCACGTTTTGACTCATTTCAACCTCCTCATTCAAATTCTTCCCAGTTTGACACCTCAACACACGCTCGGGCTAACTAAAGGATTGCAATGACAGTTTTGGAGAACTAAATTCTGTATTTGGGAACTGTTTTTACCAAAAATGCTCAAAAACTGTCCACAGCGAGGTCTGTGAATTGGGGGAACTTGCCCTTTAAGACTCACATTCAATTATCTGACTCAGACCTGGACTGGGAGAATATGTGCCATCCACAGGAATATGAGCACAGTTCTTCTTTGTTGACATCTAGATTTGTTTATTTATGGAGATTAACGTGTGTGTGTGTGTGTGTGTGTGTGTGTGTGTGTGTGTGTGTGTGTGTGTCTGGCAAACTGAGGCAGATTCTGAATGCTAATATAACTACAAGCAGACATGCTGACTTCCAGAGAAACCAGTGGAATGCACTCTGAACACACACACACACACACACACGCACACACACATGCACACGCACACACACACACACACACACAGTATTACAGTGAGAGAAAAGAGAGAAAAGGTCAGAAATACAGACAAGGAAACTGAGAAAGAGGGAGAAGGCTCTCACCAACACACACACACACACACCAACAAACACACACGTGCACACACACATGCACACACACGTGGACACACACACATGCACACAAACATGCACACGGACCATCTTCAAGCATCACACACTAAGCACATGACAGCTATTTACTGTGCTACAATAACAGTATGTGTTTGTGTTTGTTACTGCATGAATCAGAGCTGAAGAAGAAAGTTTAACTCTCAGATGGAAATCTGACTTATTCTATTTAAGAAAACTTTTAATTACACTATGTGTTTCCAGACAGCACATAAAACACCGGCACAGAAACAAGGATATGTCTATTCAAGTTTCAGTCCCATGGGAAGAAATGAGTTGATCTAAAGTTGTTTGAGGGACTGTTTCTTTCACATACTTCATCTTCAGTCTCACAAATTGATCTTAACTTAATCAAAAGCTCTATTATGTCTCCTGCAGGCATTTTTAGAAACAAGCCATAGGCTATACTCAACACTGCAACAGTATTGCCTTATGAGCCTGTGTATATTCTCATTTGTCCAGGTCATAGTATCCTAAAGGAGTTTTTTTAAATCGAAAACAACTGGACTAGGTTATTTGTCTGGCTAGGACTGGTCCTGACCAGTCCGGACCAGTCCTAGCCTGGTCAGATGCGTACACGAACTGATGAAGCCTCTTGGATGAGAGGTGAAACGTCTTCCCAGACAAATAACCTAGTCCAGTTGTTTTCGATTTAAAAAAAACTCCTTTAGGAGTATTGCCTTATAAAATTGATATGACTTAACATGTTAGCAA
Source organism: Seriola lalandi dorsalis (assembly GCF_002814215.2). Taxonomy (NCBI): domain Eukaryota; kingdom Metazoa; phylum Chordata; class Actinopteri; order Carangiformes; family Carangidae; genus Seriola; species Seriola lalandi. The sequence continues at coordinate 282,727 of NW_019525522.1, read as the reverse complement.
ACAGTTGCTCATTTACACATCCAGCAGACATGTAGTAATATTAGCATTCATTAGACTCAAGTTTATAGTCACCTAATGAATCCGAGTCCAATATTCACTCTCCTTTTAGCTCTGTTTTGGTCTCCAGATAAAAAATATACAGCTCTTAGCGGCTAAATGCTAAGGCTATAAACTTAATGCTATGTTCACCAGCTAGTCGCCAGCTTTGTCTGTCAGCTTTTGCCGAGGTAGCATACAGTGGGTTTATCACCCCTTTTTGGAAAACTGCTGCTTGCTCCTGCTAGAAAAGATGCTGATGTTGAGAGCGATGAGAGTTAACCAAAACAAACAAAACAATGAGCTGAAAGATGCTAAAATGCTCCGTAGTTGGGTAATAATTCTCTGGGTTTGTTACCACAAGTGACTCCTTTAACATTTCTCACAGTTATTTGATCCATTGCTAATATAGAAATTTTGATTAGTGCAGATGGAACCATAAGATGATATGATATTTTACTCACAAACTGAAGAACTGAGCACTGTCCTTCCTATATGTCGAAAAAAGCCTGCACTCTTTCTATTTACAGTAAATATATAAAGACAGACCCAGATACTTTGACCAAGTTTAGGCTCATATGGATAAACTGTCTTGCTCAAAACAATAAGTGCTGCGGTGAATTCAACTTCATTTTCATTTTAAAATCTCAAAAAAACATTGTGTGTCTCCAAGAAGTCTGTCATGAGTTCTCAGTGGATGGAAAAGCTCCAGAAAATGCCACTGCGACTGCAATTCATAAGTCACTGCAGTCCTCCTTGACCACATTCCTGTGTGTGGAATGCACTTAAAAGGGGATATTTTCAGGTTTTTGCATGCATGTCTTTGTAGCTGGCCATTTGTGGTTCTCTTCAGTGGGAAATGAGTGCCCCAAAATCCTTCTGAAATTGCTAAAACTGCACTATTATTAAATGCTCATTTGTCATACTTTGCTGACTGTGCTTTTAGCCCGCATTAAAGCCAGCGAGACTAAATGGATAGTTGAGATTTTTAGGACATTTGTCTTATCACAAATTGGCACTACTTTACGTCCATCCATAAAGTACTCATTTCAGTGAGCTGTTTTAACTGACCGTGTCGTTAGGGAGCAAGTGTGACATTTCAAGTCACATGGGCTGACCCACAAGCACACACAGTAGGTCAGGAGACTGACATAGGGTAAAAGGGGAAGAGAGTAAGAAAGAATAGGGATTAGGAGACTGATAAAAGTGGAAGAGAGAGGGGGGAAATAGGGAAAAAGATCCAGTCTAATCACTGAAACACTACCAAAACCCCCCCTGGCTTTTGGTAGTGTTTCAGTACTGGATCATGAGATGTTTTTACCATTGTAGTCACCTGAGGCAAATGACACAATCACACAAAGCTCCACACTCAAAACAGCCCGAAGGTTCCTCCTCCTGGTCTTTATAAATAACATATCAAACCATGAGATCACTAGGATCTCTGTTTGGCTGCTGATGGGGAATTCTCCCACAATGCTGTGGATGGTTACTTGTTTAGCCTCACGTATTGGAGTTTAGATTCAGTTATGAAGTTATGGATTCAGTCTTGTTCCTTGAAGCAGTTATTTAGCATTGCAGTGTGGGAGTTACGTTTTCAGTACGTGTGTCCAACATATTAAATTCTTTGTGGCAGGAATTTCTAAATGAAAGACTGGATTTCCTGTCGTGAGCTCCTTTTGTTCCCGACTTCTTCCTGGACTTTTGACAAACCGTGTCCATAACAAACCAACTGGATCAAGCTGATTTAAAGGCCTGACAGAAGAGGCTCAGTCAGTCACCTGTAGATGAAACTTAAAAGCTGCACTTATCAAAGATTTTTTTTCTTTTTGGTGATGATCTGATCAAAAGATGACATGTTGTATCCCTGTCTCTACACACTGTCTGTATATCTACTATCGCGGTCAAATAAAAGCAAAAAAATCATAACATAATTTCTCTGTCTGTTGGGAAGTTGTTTGCTAACATGTCAGCCAGATGTCTTATGAGTCAATGCTGGCGGCGCTGAAGACTACACGTTTGAAAATGAAAAAAATCTGGCAGTGCAGAAGGAAGTGAGCTTCCCAGACATCTGTAGCCTACGCTTCAACTTTACTTGAGGATAGCGGCTCAAGGTTACATTAGCTGCCCATACAAATGTGTATGTTTATGTATGCAAGCTTATATTGTAGACATGTTATGTAACTATATATCCATCCCAAAGCCTGTCAGTATGTGTTGTTATATACAGTATGGTCCAAAATTAAAAATATATATAAACATTTTTTACAGTTTTAATAAACTTGCATATATAAATCAAATAAATATCATTAACATACATGGTCGCAACATCTTAAACCAAATAAAAATTCATCATATAGACTTTTAAAAATGTATTTACATATACAAATTTTACAATGGGTATTTCATAAATGTTATGAATATATATCTTCATATATCCAGAGGATGTATATATGTGATAGTAATATAAGTGACATATATGGTAACATCACTCTTAATATGGGGACACACATGTCATGCTAAAAATCGAGGAGTATTGTGTGAGTAGTGTGTGTTTACCTGGTCGTCATCACTGTCTATTCCCTCCAGACTGATCGAACTGTTCCTCTGAGCCTGATTCTGAGAGATGGAGAGAGAGAAAAAGAATATGTTTAATTGTGGTAGCAGTGCAGTCTGCAGCATTCAGGAGGACGTAACAGGAGGAAATAACATGTGTTACCATGACTGTGTGTAGTGTGGTGTATTCAGGCGGACTGCAGGGTAGACCGTCATCCTCAGACATGGTTCCGGCATCATCTGTCTTCTTCACACACATCAGGGATGGAGGAGAGCCCAGTCTGATGGCCTGCTTCAACTGGAGCTGAAACACAATCAGGCCACTTGTATTTGTATGTACTGAATGTATTTAATCGGTCTGAGAATCAAACACCTGGAACATACACTTGCAGATTTTACAGAAGGGGGTTAAGGAGTTTTCCAGAATTTACGTGTGTGTAGAGATGGAGAAGAGCCTGTTGAATAAACAACAGCTTTATAAAAATAAATAAATACATAAATAAAACATCCTCACCAATGTAGATTATATATCATTAACACGGATTAACTTTTGAGGAAAGTCAGCCGGCACTCACCAGAGAAAGTGTTTATTTTAGCCACTGTGTGTGTGTGTGTGTGTGTGTGTGTGTGTGTGTGTGTGTGTGTGGGGTGGGTATCACAGAAACTCAAACTAACAGAGTTGTTATCGGCCTGTTACGTGTCGCACTGTAACAGTCACTCAAGGACTCATTGACTCAGGCGCAAAGCAAACACAGGACAATACAGCTTTTCTTTAACCAGACCGAACACTGGCACATGCCTGGTCCCTGATAAAAAAGAAATACACACAGTTTTCAGTGTTAATACTTCCATGTTGTTACAGTCACTGTGAAACAATGACAAACAGAGGAGCTCCAACTCTAATAAGGACACAGGAATAGCTTATTTGAACGTTAGAGGTTGTGCTAAGAAGCTAAAATTGACATAGACACAGACATATCTTTATGTTTTTGTAGTCAGATAACTGCACATTAATCTGACTTTATTGTGCCTTATTGACTTGATTCATGATTTTAAAATGTGCTAATAATGCAGGTATTTGTGACAAAAGATTAAAAAAAAAAAAAAAAAAAAAAGCCTCTGTACTGAACTGTCCCTCCTCCTTTAATTTTGAAAAGACTGACAAAGCATTTCCTGTTTTTCTCTTTTTTATTACCTGTGTGTTACTCGTTTTTATGTCAAATGATTTTGCTTAGTGAATATCTCCACTGTTACAGGACGTGCTAGCAAAGCTGTTGGGTAGCGTCCGTAAGCCTGTTTGGACCATCCACAAAATCTAACATTAACATCAGTGAGTGACCGATACACGTTTCACAGTCCTGGACTGTTCATCAGATTTTAATAACTACGCACCCAGTAACATATTGATCCTTACATAATGTGTTTATATTTGGCTCTGGAACAACCTCATTCGGCTTATCAAACAGGCAGCCCAGCTCAGAGTGAAGATTAAGGTCAGGAAATCTCCATTAGATTGCTTTCCACAGTAAATTCAGTTTATGCAAATAAATTAATTAGCTTAACTATGAAAGCCTCAACATTTATCTATGATATATGTCTGTGTTGTTTTGCTTGAAATTTGTTTTATATCTACAAACCCTGCACCTGTGTGTGTGTGTGTGTGTGTGTGTGTGACTGACGAATATATTCCCTCTCTTCTGCAAACATGCCCCAAACAAATGCTTTCTCTGTATTTTAGCTACAGGAGAAACTTTTCCTTTTCAGCAAATCCCCTTAAGACGTAGTTTTAATTCTCACTCCCCTGTAGGTAGCTTAGTGGAGCAGTTTAACTGGAGGTCACTCTCTCTGTCTGCGTCTCACGTCTTCCCGTTTTACACCACTGTTGTGACAGACAGTCGTCCTGTCTGTCTGCTTTTCTTATCGTCATCCAGTCATTTCATTACGCTTTGACACACGCTGCACTTGTGACCTCTCTTTGTAACACACATCAGCTCCGCCTGCCTCATCTGTCACGTTGACCACATCATAAGGCATTACACTTAGTAGCGGCTCTACGATGTAAGTGCAGGCCTATGCCATGCTACATTCACATCCCCGAGGTGGAATCGCACTAACTAAATATACAGGAGATCAGCTGGTGCCACTCTGGTTTTTCTGTCAACTCCCTTATTGATCGATACTGCTCATGACAGCTGAGTGCAGCACAGGGTCAAAGACGACCTCACGTCCAAACACACAGACTGTGCTTCTTTATTCGTTTATTATTCCTTATTAACCCCTGCAGTCAAATCCTCTTTCCTCCTTCCTGCCTCCACAGAGTCAGAGGTCAGGGTCACTACACATCCTCGGCATCAGAGGGATTTACTACCTTACCTACCTTACTACCTCTTAAGGAACACACTCACACACACGAGAGCTCAACCTGGGCTCCTCTCGTCAAACCGTATTTCACACTAAAAGACCAGCTGTGCTTTTTATGTGTATTCACCTGTAGTGATTTCACTTTCCCGTGAATGCTGTCCTGAGATGCCCCCAGAGCCTCGTTGGCCTCCGATGAGTCAGAAACAAAGACAGAGTCATGTGACAAGGCCTTGCTGCCCAGGCTGATCTTTGACCTTTGGGAAACAGGAAGAGGAAGAAATAAACAAAGCAGAAAGGGACGTTGCACAGCTTCTAAAACAAAGTAAACAAAACAAAGAGAAATGAATACAGGGATGCCCTGATGGGTCACTGGTTTGAAATGAATATCATAGACTAACTATGACGTGGGTTTAAAATTCTTAAATCTGCAAAAGTAATTTCAATTACCGATAAAGTGACATGTTTCTTTTCTTTTATGGTTTGTTTTCTACTGATGATTACGAGGAGGGAAACAGAATAGCGGATAAATCCTGTGACACAGAGGAAGGGTCAAGAGTAGACACGGCAGGAAGTGGCATAGCTCTGAAAAACAGAGGAAATCAGGACCGTCCACAGGAACGGACCCTCCACTATTTATGAAAACAGGAAGTCATGAGCCTCCAACTGAGGTGAGTTTGGCAGAACAGGAGATGGATGTTAAAACATGATCTTCCTTTCTCAAACTATCTCTGCCCTTTTAACACAAGAGGAGATATTTATCTACACGGAGAGAGGAACTGTTTTTGTTTCATGGTGTTTTAGCTGCTGAGATAAAGGGAGCAGTTTAAATACAGTATCTATTTCTCATAATAAATAAACCACACGTAAACACTGTTGATATTAGACCCGTCATTTGCGGTGTGTGTATGAAGGTAAGAGCTCTGCAGTCACGGTTTCCTGTGTGTATTTCTATACGTACAGTATGTCTGTGGGTCTGATCTTACCCGGAGCCCTTATCCTTCTCCGATCTGGTGAGCGTGTTGTTCTCTGACGTTTTGCTGACATTGTCGCTCGATTGGCTGGCTTTAAGCCCCGCATCAGCTCCAGCAGCTGACGGCTCCTTCCTCTTCTTCCTGGTGAAGAATTTTTTAAATGTCTGGAACTTGGATTTTTTCTTTCCTGAGAGGAGAGATGAATTAAGAGACAGAAAGAAAGACGATGAAAGAAAGTGGTTAAACCCTGATCACAGTTTCATCCTCCTGACAGCACTACAGTGAATCGTTACAACGAACTGCACAGTGATATGTTAATGAGAAAATTACACACACAGCATCTTTACGCACTGCCCTCATATGAACTCTAGTTTGAGTAATTAGCCCTGTGTTGGCGGTAAAGGCCCAGGTAGGAGAAACCACACACAGGCTGATGTGTGTGCACAGACATAAAGACAGATAAACACACACAGACTCGTGCTTGTAAACCCTCCCCCCCCTGTGAGTGCACGTCCATTAGCGCCGCAGTGGAAAAACTCAACAACTCTTTTATAACCCCTTAAACAGCTACAAACGGCTTTCATTGCTTCCAGTCAGCAAGGCATTCACCCAGAGCTTGAAATGCCCACTGGTCCCCTCTCTGCCCCGCAGTCAACAGGGCTGTCTCAATGTTTAGCTCTTGATTCACATTACATAGTGAGTACCATGAAAAATCTACAGCCATGCTTGCAGCTCTGTGACGCTGCGCTTCAGCACGGTTGGTCTTTGGCTCTTAAAAGGTTAAGTCCCTCAGATTTTACACGTGAAAGTCTGTCTAAATTACCTCGAGTGATGTCACTTAGGTCAGCGGCAGTTGGGCCTTAAGACTTCCTGTTTGAACGAAGTGAGGTTACCAGACCTCTGTAGCCGGCTCCTCATCTCCGCTTGAAGCTCAAGGCTACGTTAACCGCTACTAGCATAACACACCTGAATCTCTAACCAATGTCATGGTTGCATTGTGGGTAACGGGGTTCGACAAGGAGAAAGAATGTGTGGCTTAAAAGGGCGAGATTTGGTCCCTTTGCATCAATTTTGATACTTTTTTTCTTCATCCATTGTGAGTCTGACAATGATTTAATGTGTAACGCTAAATCTGTACTCACTAGGCGACTCTCTATTATTGCTAAAGGAAACTCATTAGTACAGCTTCCTAGCACATAATATTAGACTCCATGACTTCTCACTTGACCAGGGATTGCAAATGAACACAACAATACAGACAATTAAATGTAACTCATCAGAGACTGACAAATCTTCATTGTTACAAAATCCCATTTGAATCATCTCCAGTGGAGAAATGAGTGGATATACTGTCCCTGTATATGGATATATTAACCCCCAGAGACTGTACAGTGTTGAGACACAACATAGAGGCAAAGATACAAAAAAGGAACTGTGAACAAAGGAGGAGCTGCAAGAAAAACAACACATCTAACTATTCTGAGAATTCACATCTCTGGGCCATAAAATAGCTTTAGAAGAGACTTAAAAAAAGAGACACACTCTTTTTATACTAGCTTTGTCATTTTTGTCCTTCTCCCAGTGGGGGATCCTTCAGCATTCCTTCTTTTCCCTAAAAATATACTTTGTGGTTGGAGCTGAAAAATGTCTGGAATCTAAACCTGGTACTGGGGCCAAGATGCTTAAAATTTCTAGGTCATTTGCTCAACAAGACGTCACAAAATGATTAAGCTGATTTATTTAACAATATACTTTGGGGTCTAAAAGTTTGAGGCCACTTTCCCATTCACCTGAATTTATTCATGTTATTATCTATTAAATACATACAGTTCATGTAAGGGGCTATTGCAAAGTCTAAGACACAGAAAGTAAAATCCCAAATATAGCCACAAGTCACAAGCTGTCTTTTCTGCAGGGATGGATAAATATAGCACATATATACAGCTATTATGATGAGCTGCCATAAAACCACACATTATAAATAATTTCCATCCAATTTTTGTCAAGAAATGTTGACGGAAAATTCTCCACTCTTTTGTCTGACACCACTTAGTGAACTGCTCTGTTTACTTGAGGAGCATCCAACATGCTCTTGGTGACGCTTCAGAGGCCTCTGCACTGCCAAGATGAAAAAAAATCAGTGGGAAACACCAGCAGTCAGTGCCATTTATTGTGCTATTTTAGGCACAATACACTATTAAGCTAAAGGTCTGCACTCAGAGAGCTGAAAAAGGCCAGCGCTTCAATGGAAGGTCAGTGTAGCACTATGGTGATTGTAATAGATACTGTAATTTCCCAAAATGCATTCTTTCAATCCCAAACATGAGCACACACACTCATACTCACAATAGCCTCATGGGAATTTTAAGGCAGTCTAAGGTCAATATTAGGGGGAACTGACCTCAGCTTACACAATAAGAAGATTGTGACCTTTGACAGGGGAACAATGTGGACAGAGTGAGAAAAAGGAGCAACAGAAGGGATGATAAACCTTCTTTCCATTTGGCAAGTAAAAAAAAAAGTCCCCAAAAGTGATGAGTTTCATTTTCTCTTCACTGCCAGGGGGAGGATCAAGGAGGGGGGAAGGAAGAGGAGAAGCAGAGGTGAGGATGAAGAGGAGGTAGAGGGTATGCGGTACAGTCTCATGCATATAGAGAACAGGTTGATGTTATTATATTCACGAGAGATATTTCTGTATTCATGCTCTTCTCAAAGGCCTGAAGTAGATAGGGCTTTAGCATTAGTTGTAAGTTGTACGGCTGTTTGTTTGTGTTGTCAGTCAACACAGGTCTGATGAAGCAGATTAGCTGTGTTTGGAAATGTTGTGTTATGGAAATATGAAAAAGAATGATAATACTTAAGATGCTACAGCTATCACGCCGTTTCACAAGAGGATGAAACCGTTTTTGGAACAGCATTTGTGGGAACAGCATCGAACCGTCAAGCCTTGTGAGTGGGTGTTTCCGAGAAGCTGACTGATAACAGTGTGTGCTAGCAGACACACTGTCAACGTCTAAAGTGCGTCATCATTTAATGAAACATTTTACCCTCTTTTAACAAGTCAACCCAGTGTAAGCTATCTGCTATTAGTGATTAAGTGTCCGACTCTTTGCAAAATTCATCCTTTGGGAGATCCCAGTGAGTCCTACGACACATTAAACTTTTTTCATGCTATTTCACCTATCTGATAAGTGCTGCTGTATTTATTTATTTTCCTGCTTTAAGGAAAGGAGGCGTCTGGCTAGCATTAGCTAGCAATTTCTTTTTCCAGGTAATTACAACTTTGACCAAAAATTAACCAATACTTATTTGTCATGTGATAAATACTGAATTAAGAAGAAAATACTTCAGATTTGAAACCTAGATTTCAGTTGCTTTAAAATGACAATAAACTGAATGAAAGGGACGAAGGAAGCAGCACCAAACGTGTCTCTTGTCTGTTTAAAGACTCCAGGCCTCTCTAACTGCTGATCCAATTAAAAGACAGCACATTCTACCAGGGGCCAATCAGAGATCAGCTGTATGTATGTCTGGCACCATCACTGGGTTAACACCAACAGTTTGAGATGGACACGAGTGGTAGACTCAATGAACTGTGGAGTCACACCTGATCTTCACCTCTACTATAGAAGCCAATCAGAAGTGAGTCACCAAACCTAGCAGACATACTGACATAATACACACATACACATAATAGATTTCCACTAGATAGATAGTCCACTTTGTTGGACCACAGCTCATATTGTGTCTGTGATAATCCCAACAGCACTCCAATTAAAATTCCCACTGTGGCTCCATCCACACAGACAGATCTCTGACCCCCCCCCATGCACTTCTTCCTTGTCCCCATCATATCAGCAGCATATTGCTGTCTATCTGTACAGACAGTGTGTGTGTGTGTGTGTGTGTGTGTGTGTGTGTGTGTGTGTGTGTGTGTGTGTGTGTGTGTAAGATCTCATTGCTGATATATTGTAGACTTCCATGTACTGGCATCCACCCTATGTAAACTTTTCATCCATGTGATTTCAGTGAACAGAGACACTCTGAATACATAATAATGCATGAAATTATTTATCTGATGAAACCTCAAATGAACAGTCTATAAAATTGTTACCTGAGCACTCTTCCTGGGCCTCAGCAGGCTCCTGATTGGCCATCACATCTGGAGCTCCTGATGCCATGGCAGCACTGTCACTGCTGTGAGGGAGACAGAGGGAGACAGATGATAAGCATAACTGATCCTTAAAAACACTTTTGTATGGTAATTAATAATTAATTAATAATTATAATGATACAAAGAGGAATACAGCAGTGCATAGATAAAACCAAAAAATGAAGGTGAGGCAGGATGCTCATGCTTTTCTGACAATAACACAGATCATTACTGAATCATCGGTCAGTCAAGTGGGACGAAAATATCTAGGTTGTTTTCTCCTGGTGCCGTATTTATCTTAATCCTCCTCTATCTCCTTATATCGCTCATATGCCAGCCTGACCACTTGCAATGTGATCAGGCTCGCTGGATTACAATGTGATTAAAGTCCCATTTGGGAGCGTCGTGACTGCTAGTAAAAGTGCCTTGGCATGCGTGGATGGTGAAATCTGAAATCGCAAAAGGACTGAACAGACAGACTAATCATTTGAAAGGATTACATCATCGCCTGTAACTAGCTACCGCCTTATAAAATCATTTCAAAACCTGCTGGACAAACTCTCGAATGCATCAACATCAATCACTTTCGTTATTCCTTAAAAGATGAACATGTGTGGTGTCTCTTAAATTGTTGAGCTGAACTTCAATGTTGTTTAAACTTGTGTTCCAATCCAAGCTGGTATGCTACTCTTCAGTCCGATCCAAAACCATCTCCAGTCCAATCCCTCATGACAATCCAAACAGTCTCAACACAGGCATCTCAGCTATGTTTCCAGAGTTCTGCTCCGCTCTGCCATCCTCTTCTGTTCACCTCTGAGCACCGGCAGATGCCCAGCAACTCAAACAGGCATGAAGGATCTTCGCAAACCTCTCTCTCATAGTGCAGCAGTGTGGGGTGCATTAGATTTGAGCAGCTTAGTCAAACTTTACTGTACGAGATGAAAGTATCAGATCTCAGTATCAGGTGAGTTTCAAAATTATGTGAAGTGTCTCAGCAATCATCTGCAAAAACACAGTTTAATTTTGAATTTTTAATCAGTCACTTCACTTTATTTCACAAGGCTATTACTGAACCCTCTCCAGCAGACAGGAAGTTTGAGGTCATGTGAGAGTTCAGCCCCAGCATGCTGAACCAGTTAGCTACTCTCTCATACAGAGGGACCATTAATTCACCAAGTTTTACATGACTCCCTATTCTAGTCTCAAATCTAATTAGCTATGCACTGTATGAACACGATTTCCTCTGCAGTTTGGCAGGAAGCTGAATCATTACTGATATGGTTTTCAGTAAATTGATATCACAGAATAATTGTTGCTCTGTCACCTTTAATTTGGTGGAACTGTTCTCAGAGAATCTATGGAGGTCATGAGAAAATTATTTGGAGAGCGGAGAGGAGAGAGGGGAATGTTTTCTCAGGCCAAATTTCATAAAGAACTTTTCATTACAACAGAGAACTATAAGCTTCAAACCATCAGGCTTCCCAAACATGTGATGTGATGGGCTGCAAGGCTGTTCAGATGCGCAATACCACATAAGTGGGGACAGGTCAAAAGGACATTGAGGTCAGCTAGATAAAAAGCTGCTGTTCACTGTTTTTCAAAATTCAATAACAGATTGGCTTCACGGGCAAATAGAGATTTCAAAAGCTAATGGGCCATGGAAAATCTATAAAGGACGAGTAGATCATTAAATATCCTATTAGTGAAAGTAGATGTACATGTTAGAACTGATGTTTTTATTTTGGTTGTGTATGTTTGTTACTGGAAGGTGTCTAAGTAACTAATAAAACAAATGCACACAGAACATAAGAGAACCATGTTCTCAAATGTGTAGATTGGATGTAATTTACACAGGATTAAAACAAAGGGGGGGGAAAAAATCCAAATTCAATTTTGAATTCTGCCGTCTGTGACATTGTCCACAATCTAGTATCCTGAACTTAAAGGAACAGTTTGACATTTTGGGAGAATACATTTATTTGCTTCTTGCTAAGATTTAGATTCTAAGATTGATCTGTTAAATATGACAGAGCCACAGGAAATCAGTAGTTTAGCATGGAAGCAGGGGAAACAGCTGGCCTGACTGAAGGTTAAACCTGGCAATAACCTCAATAATTAACACGTCACATGTTACTGTTTAATATGTACAAAAAACAAAGTGTAAAAACCACAAGTTATGGTCCTGCAGGGAGCTATGTGCTATAGAAAAAGTGACAGAATGATGACTGACTACTTGTAAACTTACAACTTGTTATTTTACGTTAGTGTTTGTGTCCGGATTAAACAAAAGAGATGTGAGGTGTTAATAGCCAAACTTCACATTTGTTTGGTTGGTCAGAGTTTCTGTTTTTCCCTGCTTTAAGTCTTTATGCTAATCTAAACTAAACTAATCTCCTGCTGGCTCGAGCTTCACATATAGATATGAGAGTGGTACTGATTTTCCTATACCTAACTTTCTGCAAGAGATCATTTTTTCCATATGTAATCCAGAGGAAACACACTTTCTCAGAGCAGCGAAGCTATTAATAAAACCCACCATGTAAAATCACTAAGATCTAGTAATAATATTGAAATTAATATAATTTTATGCCTCACATATTACATAACCAAAGAGCCTGGGACCAAGTTAAACCACAAACGTAGTTCGCCTAACTATGAGCCAACAAAGTCCTTAAAATACTGTGAATAAAATCATAACACCCATTGAGCTTGTTTATCAACAGACCCGTCTCCATGACAACTGAGCAAACTCCATCCATTTATAACGACCGTGTAATACGGTTGATAGCTCCAGGAAAAGCAAGTAAGTGGACCTTGAGTTGGGGTTGTTTTGGCAAAACCCTACAGTACAGTATGTTTTCATATGGCGGAGGAATTGATGTCTCTGCAATTCCTTTTTAGAGAGTTCACAGGACAGCCGTATGCTTTCCGTGTTTGTTGTTAGTGTGAACGGGCTCTGGAGAGCTTCTTGTCAACCATGTTTACAGTGAGCATGTATTATAGAAACAGATGGAACATTCCTGAGTTTGTTGACGTGCTGAGAGGCTTACATCAGTATTACCATTACATAATCATCAGTTATTACCATTATCTTAACGCCTAAGTCATGAGAATCACCTTAGCCGCCAAAGACAGAAACAAACAAAATAAAGTGATTTGTTACAGACATTATTTCAATATTTGCAACATCACATGGCCATTTAGCAACATATTGATGCTGTTGTTGTTATTGTTGCCGTTGTTGTCATGATCTGATAGTGCTGCACTAATCAATTTCCTGTCTGATGCCAAAGGAGGACACCTCAGCACGCACGCACGCACGCACGCACGCACGCACGCACGCAGTTTGAAGAGCCTTAATAAAATCTAGGAAACAGATACAGACACTGGGACAGAAACAAACACAGATAAACAGACATTCATAACGACATGTTGTCAATGATATGAACTCAGAGAACGATGAAGTGCAGGGAGAGAAGGGAAACCAGTCTGAACACCCAATAACACGGAACATACTAAAATAACTAGATGAAAAACTGTACTTTTAGAAAATGCTAAATGTCACAGGCTTTCATTAACCACTACCTGAGACGTTTCCCACTTTAATGAATAGTTGAACATTTTTCAGAAATAAGCCTGTTTTGTGAGTTACATGAAAACATTGATACTACTCTCGTGTTAAGTGGTTAGCTTAGGTAAGCATGAAGACTGTTAGCGAGGGACACAGCTATCTCTATAATAGCTATGATCTATAATACTCAACAAGAAAGAAGAAACGTGTTTCCCAAAATGTTTAACTATCACTTTAAGTTGATCCAATGGTCATTTTCAACTTTCATAGGATGGAAAGTGAAACTGGTCTTAAAGGCTACGTATAAGATGAGCTACAACAAATAGAAAATGTCAAAGAATTGTGTGTTTTACATTTTTTTGTCAGATTCAAGTTCAGACGGTCGGGGCAGGGTCAACAAGACTGACCTGTGCCCACTTCCAAAGCCACCCCCCCCGAGGTGACATCCTCCGCTTCATCTAAGGGTGGAGGCATGACGGGGTAAAGGAGAGGAATGGAGAGGGAGCAGGTAAAACATAAAGACAGGCAGAAAGACGGATTTGTGGAGAGAGCAAGAGAGAAGAGAGTTATAGATGAGAGGATGAGTAGGGGGCACACCAATAAAAAGCAAGGGGGAGTGAGAGAGATGAAAACAGAAGACAGGGACAAGTACAAGACAGAGGAAGGGAAGGGGTCAGAGAGAGGGGTTGTGGGAAAGAGCAGCATGAAAGGAAAGAAGACTCAGTTAGATAAACAGAGGAATATTAGCAAGAGGAGACAGACAAAAGGGGAAACAGACTTAGAGTAAACACAGAGGCCTTCCAGTGCAGAGCAGTGGTCAGGTTTTCAACCAAAGATAGTAAAAAGATCTTAGTGAAATTATTTCCTCACTTACACATATTACTGTAAATAAGCAAAACAAATGGTTTGAAAAGAAGCTCAGCAAAAATGAATGAAGAACAAAAAATAAAGCTAGCTGAGCTTGATCCTGACACAGCGACCTTCCAACCACATTTACATGAAGAGTTAAAGTGGCTCCGGAATAATAAAGTTTGAAAGGACATTTATGTCACAGGAGGGCTGATCAGCTAATCAGTCACGATTTCAGCCTCTGTAATCAGTGCAGCAAATTAATCATCAGCCAATTAAATCAGTAACCTTGATCGGGTTCTTCTGTGATGGCACTGACACAAAATGTCTGCTGCGAGCTGATTTACATCAATCAAATTGTTCATTTGAGATTACATTGTGAAATGTGTCACAGAAAAGTGGTTAATTGCAAAATAAAGGAACGAGATACCAGTTTACGCCCTGCATGAAATCCAGTCCTTGTATAGGTAATGATTTGTGTGAAGGATGTGTTGACTTGTTGTATATGCAGCCTTCTGAGGCCGCAGTAAATAGCTGCGTATCAGTCTACATTAACTGAATAGTGAAATCCAAATTATTGTACAAAGACCCCAGTATCGTATTTCAACGCCATATTCAGCCGAGATGTGTCTGGATCGTTGATGGCACGACCTGGGTCATACATTATTGATATAGTTAACATACAATGAATTATCAAATCAGCTCTTTGCTGTTTCACAATTATGGGGAAAAAAACGAGACAGAAATTGATGTAATATCCAGGTATTCACATTGCAGCTGGTCTTTCTAATATTATGTCCTCCTCATAAATATAAATGAGGGAGACAGAATATAGAAACACTCATATGGACATTGAATATTTTTTTAGCTGTGTTAACCAAATATATTGCATATACTGAATGAAGAACTGTAGCATATATTAGTCTGACATGTTGAGGAGGGTGGTGAGGGTGTGAAGAACCTCATAAATCTATGCAGAGCCATTTCTCATTACACTGAAACTGTATTTCACAGGCTGAGTGTAACGTTTAACAAGCTGCAGCTCCCACTTTACTTTATATTCTCACATACACCAGCAGGTTACATCATTTTATAGATCTGAACTTGTTATTCTATGAAATGTAAAACCACAACAGTCATCTTGGAGCCGTAATTACTTGTTTTTGCCTGGATATCGTAAGAATTGTTTTCTCTCAGACCACGTTTACATCGTGTGCGTTTCCCATCTTGCAATCGTTCCAAGACAGTTTCCTGGCAGCCGTTTATGAACTTTATCTAATTTCAGATACTAATCCTTCTGCACCGTTGCTCTCCATGCAGCGTAAACACTCTCAGGCACATCATTAGCTTTATTTGGAAGCCGACGAGTCTGTGTGTGTGCATGAGAGAGAGAGAGAGAGAGAACGTGTCTGTGTGCGTTTGCATGTGTGTATCAGCCTCATTATGTAACAATGGATTAACGAGTAGAGGTATTCAGACCAGTGGGGGGTCTGCCTTTATTAGACAGATGAAATAACCTCATTAACACCCACATACAGTAAGCGCACACACACACACACACACACACACACACACACACGCAGTGACGATAAACATGTCCATATTTGTCCATGACCTTAGATCTGTGCTAAAATGAGGCTTACAAACAATCGAATGCGCACACACACACACACACACACACACACACACACACACACACACACACACACACACACACACAAATACACACACCTTAGTGCAACCATCTGCTGTAAATGAAGTCTTGTCCAGCTGATAGAACAGAGTCCAAATCCAGACAACACAGATCCATCATGATTGGACTGAACAGAGTCCAGGTATAAACAGTGAAAACAACCAGTGTCTAAAAACAGGAGTGATTAGCGGGGGAGTAAGCAGTGTAAATGCAAAGAGTGATAGGTACAAATGAACACAACTCTGTCCGTGGGGTTCCTGTCCTGACGTAGAGCAAATCCAATCTAGTCCAGCTTTAATCCCTGAATGAAAGCAGTGTTAGCAGACCGGTTGCACCACGGGTTTATGGTGGTGACTAACTGGCTCTTATCAACACCGACATGCAGATGTCTGACATGATGTCTGACTGCGACAGCTCTGAATATCCTCCAACGAAACCCATCATTATCTCAAAAACTAAGCTTTTAATACAGCTAATAAACCCATTCATAACTCGTCTGTGTACAGAATCTGTCTTCCTGTGTACCTGAAATGGATGATCCAATCTAGTGACAGCGTTCATCAGTCGGTCTCATATTAGACTAGCTTTTACAACACAAATCCACTCCACTTCAATCCTAATCCTTTTGTCCCACCAGCACTAAACTGGGCTAATATGGACCTGATTCCATTACTCTAACAATTAGTGACGACAGAGTAAGAGACTTACAATGAATCCAGCAGAGACCGAAGCTAAGAGCTTAGCAAAGGACGAATGCAGCTTTTAAGAGAGACACACTGCTGAGTGAAACACCTATGAAATCCAGCACCCATGGCTGCAGATTTTCGGTCGTCACAACTGCGTCAAGTTCAAGAAATCTTGTAATGCCCTGTCCCTTAGATAACATGATTAAATTACACTAACTGTTTTCCATCGGGCTCAAACAGAACAAACCCCTTAGCTGTGTGGTTGTACACAAAAGCAAAGCTAAACCTCAGTCATGTGAAAGCTGTTGGAGCAGAGCAAGCTGCCAGTGTTTATGAATGAAATTCTGTTTTCTGTCGTACATTCCTGCCCCTGGAGTAGAGCTGCTCATTCACAGACTAGCACGGTGGGTTTTAGATGGTCTGCATGTATTTTTCATTTTGGAACATTATTACACACAACAAAATCTGAAAAGACTGGGACGTTTGAGGTGATGATTACTGTGAGGGTTCAGTGTTCTGGATGGACTAATCTGGACACTTCTAACTTCACGGGTGTCGTAGTAGCAAGGATCACCATTTGGAAAACCTAAAAAGACCCGTTTTAGGTGCTGCAGAGTATGTTACCCATACTGTATTTGAGACACAAAAACAAGTCCTGAACTTGAGCTGCGGTGTAGCGGGAACAGATGACAGACTGAACAGAGGAAATGCAGATGAATTGGCCTCTGTAATATGATGTTAGTGGGTCTATGACCAACCACAAGCCTTCAATTTGCACAGAGAGACAGAAGGAGATGCAGAGACGAATCACGAAAGAACAGGGAGGGAGGAGAAGCAGCATTCTTCCAGGCAGCTGAAATGATAAACTTGGCTGACCGAGATGAACCACTCTGTACAGATATAGCTGCAGACAGGCATGTTGTATATACAGACATAAGCAGCATGCATTTCAACTTCCATGTGTGTACACAGCATAAAGTATACAGGCTACAGGTCTACATGTACCCATCTTTGCCACGCTACTCTCATACGTTTAAAACAGTAAAATGTTCAGTCGACATCCTGAAAAAACCCAGATTATTGTAGAGCCGATGATATTTCAGGTTCAAGCTCAGGCTAATGACCTTGACTGAATCCCATCTCCAATTTCTGGATGTCTCTTCCTTCCATAACCTTTATTTTTCTGTACTGTACACAGGCTGACTCATACTAAGACTATCATACTGACGGCATTGCATTTGACAAAAAAAAAAGTTCATTAGCAAGCCCCTTTGCTTTGAATGTAGCACAGTTATCGGGGAGGAAAAAAGTTGCTGGATAACCAAGATGCATTTCAGGACTGAGGGCAAGTGGAAAAAATATATTTTACATAAACTATGTAAAATAACTTAGACTAACTCAGTCTTACAGTCAAAAGCTGATGGGTTGACAGATATGCAGTACATGTTATCTGACCTCAGTGTCAGGAGAGTCAACGACCAAACTAATGAAGAAAACTGAGGACCGTCAAGAGCTCAAGCTTGAATGAAATCGAACTATCACTTAATTTGTTCAAAGTAATTTGAACGCGAACGATTTAGTGTAATGCATTTCCATCCATCAGTGGCCTGAGAGTGTCTTACCCTTCAGTATAGTCTATTTCCTGTATGATGTCATACGACTGTATTATTGAAATGTTATACCGTGGCTCCAGTTCAGTCATTACGTCCTAAAACCATCTCCCCAAACAGTGCCGCTGGGCTCTTGTGTCCTTACATATAAATCTTGCTGATGGCCTTTTTACAAGCCTCTACTGAGCGTCCTGAGGATGAGTAGCAGTCAGTTCAGTTGATGCTACTCTCCTGGTTTCTCCTGCCTCTGCTACCTCACTAAGCTGTAGGTGGGTCCTCAGGTTTGCTGTTGTTGTAGAGTAAGCATAGACTGTAGGCAGCTGATTTTTACAAACAGCTTTGTTGGTAATTTTGCCATTTATGGTAAAGAAGCTAAAATATTTCCACACTCACTGCTTCTCATAAACTTTGGTGTTATGATTATCTGATCAGCAGGCCTTTGGCTTGCTAGTTTCCTCCACCACCTTCAGGTCAACAGGGCATGCAATGGGTCGAGCTGATGGTGAATGTTGACAGTGTCTGCAGCTGGATGGCAAAGGGAAACCACTTGAAACAGTCTGTTACACTTTTTACTGTAAATTAAAATTCAAATCAGGACATCACAATTTGAAGATGTATATATAGATTATAGATTTATAAAGCTCACTAATTAATAATTTAATAAATTGTTTAGTTACACGCTGAAACTATTTCTTGTTTGGACCAGGCCTGTGATTTCATGAAGCCTTTTCGTCAGCTAACCGCCTACTGGCTCCAGCTTCATATTTAGCATAGAAACGTGACAGTGGTATTGATCTTTCGAAAATGTCCGATCTTTCTAAAATGCCCAATTCCTTTAACAGACCAGACATACCAAAGCTTCAGACTTTGCCAGTAATTTCATTGTAATGTACCGTGGCACTTCCTGGATCTGGTTCATTTTGTGCTGCACTATTGAACACTGCGCAAGGTCCATTCTGGCTGTTGTCTTCTGCTATCTTGTGACATGTCTCCCTACAATAAAACATTAACGTGGAAGAGCACATAAAAAGGCATCGTCTTTCTGGGATAAACATCTTTCACTCTCCTATCACTCTCTCCCTGGATGTTAAAAAGCTTTTACTTGAGTTTTTGTTATTGTCTTACCCATCTCCATTAGTTGTAGAAGCTCAATTTGAACCGAAGGTCCATAAAAGGATATGAGAAATATATGAAGAATGTGGCCAGATAACACAGCTACACACCAACGTTTCTTTATTCCCTCCACCCCCGTTGTTTCTTCATTCCTTTTACCTCCTGTCTCATTATCATGAGGCACACATACCTAACTGGGAACATGGCCTTTAGAGCTGTGGTATTTCCTCTTGACCCATTCAACCATTCAATGCCTGCTTCATCAGGAGGAGACAGTGACTAAGAAGGAAATTATTCATTAAATTTCAGTCCTGAACTGTAAAAAAAATGCCACTGTCATTCTTAGTTTCCCATGGTTTAAAATGCAAAACACATTAGTGTTTAAGTTTAGCTATTGCTACATAGCCAACGTTAGCATTGACACTGCAGTAACGTGTTTTTGACCTCACTGCTGTGCACATGTCCTGGATTGTCTGTATATGGGAAACATGCAACATTAAACATCCAATTTATTTTGCCCCAATGCATGAACCTTGGAATTCCCAGCATTGTATTTAGCATTCAAGCGGTCATAATTTAATCCTATCAAGCATCATAAGATGCCAGTGAACTACAATGACCTTTAACATACAGTATGATGCAGCACTATCGTGCTTGTTTATTGCCTTGGTAATCAGATGTAGGAATAGCCAGGTAATATTGCAATGCCCCTCGTTTATAG
Source organism: Seriola lalandi dorsalis (assembly GCF_002814215.2). NCBI lineage: Eukaryota > Metazoa > Chordata > Actinopteri > Carangiformes > Carangidae > Seriola > Seriola lalandi. The sequence continues at coordinate 262,410 of NW_019525522.1, read as the reverse complement.
TCTTTGTTGCTTGAAAAGTATTTGTCTTACTAAGATTTTAAAAAAGAAAAAAAGAAAAAAAAGTGAGTTATATCATATCTTACATCTCTTTCCGGTTCAGTAAAATGACAATCTGTGGAAATCACAATTATAAAATGTGGTTTGATCGGAGTCCAATGTGTGCTAAGTCTATGTGGATCATATAAATCTCCAATTAGAAGAAGAAAAATGGGAAACAAAACAAACACCAGACTATAACAAAGAGTGGAGGGTTTGCATGCAACAACAGTGAAACAGTGTCTGAAACAAAACCACAGATCTCCTGTTGTAAAGAAATTCACAGTTCCAACATAAGAATAGAAATCTTAGGTTCTTAGCCCAGCATGTCCGACTGTATTAATTTGACAAGTACTGTAGTAATCCAGCAGGAGCAGCGTAAAACAACAGTGAGTAATTGGCTACAGCCAGGATCTTATAACTGCTAAGTGTTGTGACACAATAAGGGTAAAATAGTCAGAGCAAGTGGTTTCAGGGAAAATCCCTCAAGCTTAAGAAGAATTTGTTGTAACTAAACATGCATGTTGCCAACCCATTTTAAAGTTTTGCTAGCTGCCAATAAAAGCGGAGATGCTGGATTTGTAAATGTATGGGTGTCTTCTAGTGATTATTTCATCAAACGCATGAATTTTAGGTGCAGATGAAACTATGATCTCTATGACATGATGTCTGACTGCGACAACTCTGAATATTCTCCAATGACACCCATCATTGTCTCAAAAACTAAGCTTTTAATACAGCTAATAATAATTCGTCAACTATGAAGTCCCCCCCATAAAATCATGACTCTGATCCTTAGCCATTTTTTCTTTATCCCCAAACTGGACAGAACCAAAATGAAATCTGGAACAGAATTGCACCAAGATAAAATTCCCTGTCAGCTTGAAATTTTAACAAAATATTGTTGAAAGTAGCATCATAGTCTAAATATCTCCAAAAAGCCTTTAATCCCTGAGGTTTGGTCACAATTTAGAAAAACCTTTCTTTTGGGTTTTGGGTTTCCTCTCATCTTCCAGCTCTCCTTCCTCTGCCTCATTCTCTCCTCCATCTCCAATCCCCTCCTGTCTGAAACGGGGCTGTGCTCTTAGCCTTACATGGACTCAAGACAGAAACTGACCAAACACTCTCATCAGTCACTCTGCACCGTCTACATTCATTTACAGCTGCATCACCATTCCTGCTGAACAAACTCAAACTGCTGTGGTTACATAAAGACTGCTGGTCCAAGGAGACATTGGGAAAGATGGGGCTTGTGAGAAAGTGAGAACACACACTTGTCCTCAGCTTGCACTGCTCGCACTGTGGAGTTAAACACCAGAGGCTGGCTGAATCTAAACCTGCCTGGCCTTTACAAAGTATCAACACTAGTACAAAGGGTAAAAAGTTAGTCTGCTCTGCTCTAATCAAGCATAACTTACTGGGTTGTTAGATCCACTAAACTCTGCACCTTTAGTCGCTGTTGTTATACTAATCAAGCATTTTCAAAATTCTTAAATTATACAAATTCAACAATAAATGTTTTTAACATTGTCAAAACATTGTTAACAAAGTCATTTTAGCCCGAAACATGCAGCTCCTAAAATCTGTCAGTTTTCATTTCAGGCAGCAAAATTGACAGATTTTAGGAGCTGCATGTTTTGAGGTAGATTAAACGCTGACTGGAAGTTGGTAAAAAAAAACAAAAAAAAAAACTGTCTCCAGCTGACTGTTTTTAAAGTCTGAATTAGATTTATATTTTCTTGTTAACATATTTTGATAAGTTTGTTTCACTTGTCATCTAATTTGTCTGATGATGGTCTAGCACTGAAACGTCGGACATTAATTCATCATTGCAAGTTACACAGTGATTCAGCAGTTACTGTCTCAAAGTGTGTGTGTGTGTGTGTGTGTGTGTGTGTGTGGGTGGGTGGGGGGTAGAGTGAATAGTCAATTTTAACATGCTTGAAATTTTTACCTAATAGAGAGTTGTGTAAAAAAGCAGTTTTGTTTTTACCAAGCTCAAGCGTACACAGACGCACAAGATGTTGTGACACATTAGAAAAACGTATCAGAGTCCATAGAAAGTAAAAAAATTTTGTCGGCTGCTTCTTTGTTGATTTTTAACATGAAGTTGAAATACACAAATGGAGGAAAATAATTCACCATCTTTGAACAACAGAACAACAGTGTTCTTCAGACTTAAACCACTAAAAAAAAAAAAAAAAAAAAATCAAGCATATCTTGTACTTGGCTTCCCAAGTTGAAAATACGACTTTATGAGCTCAGTTTTAAAGGCACCATCAGCCTTAAGTTTGTCTGGGTCAACTCTTTTATATCAGCTGTTTCTGCATATTTCCAGTTTGTGGTAAGAAGTTCATCTTGGTTTCAGTGTGAAATAACTCCAGAGTAACACAGTTGTGGTTCTTTAGTTTAATCTCTGTGTAGCTGCCTTGCAACTCATCCCCTCTCCTTCCAATTCACTCTCTTTCTCAGAGTGTGTGTGTGTGTGTGTGTGTGTCACACACACACACACACGCACACACAAACAAAATGTTTGTCTTGGTCAACTCTGCTGAGTGGGCCATAAAAGCTTGTATTGTTGCCATGTCATGACACTGAAAGGACAAAGACAAAGAAAGTGGAAGGGGGTATCAGTGCATCCAACACCACATCTATTCAGCTTTGTTACAAAAAAAGATACTTTACTGAAGTCAAAAAGCTAAGGGCACTCATTATCCTAACCCTCTGTGGGTCCAATTGCACTGCCAAGCCCAGAGTCCTATATTTGGATAATTCAAAGCATTAAAATCACTAAGGACTTCCGCCAGCAGGAGCAGAAAACATCCACTCAAATTTAAATGATGAGAAAGTGCCATAAATCCACAGCTATCAAGTATCAAACTAGTTGAGCAACAACATGACTTGAACCTGTGCCAGGAAGATTTACAGGAAACTGTGCTCATCCACTTGATTCTCCTGCATAATCCCAAAAAACAAAACAACCAAAAAAAAAAAAAACAACAAGATTTTCTGAAGAATCAAGTGTAAAATAAGTCCCTTCAGTCAATCAGCTCTGAGTCATACAGCTGACTGCTACTGCCAACTACAAGCCATCAATTGTCTTAATAAACAAAAGAGAAACAAAAGCTCGATTAAACTGCTGCAACAAAAGACACCATCAACACTGGGAAAACACCCAACATGCAAATCAAAATCAGTGTACTCAGTGTAGACTTGTTATTTCTGTCAGTACTTGAAGACAACAAGAATTTTCTCAAGCCAATTTTGAAAAGAGCTCCAGTTGCAGAAAGTCTTACTGTTAATAATTTATACCACATATTGTGAATATTACAAATAGTCAGCAGCCTCTATTAAGATATAGTTATGTGCTGAAAACGACAAATCCTTTTAAGGAGACAAATAACACCCACATCCTCTGACACACGGGTTTGGACAGCATGTTTATGATATGAATGGACAGTTTGATGAAGCAACATGGATGAGTAATATTGTGTTGTCAGGTGTGATGTCAAAACAAGGTTTTGCAATCTCCCTGAATTTTTTTATGAGTGAAACTTACTTCCTGCCCTTGAAGCATCCATACATCCCAGCCATGCTGTAACACGGAGGTGAAGCAAACACTTTACAAATTCTTTCCCCAAAAATAGAAAAAGGTTCTTCTCCCTCTTTGCAAAAAGAAAAAAAAAAAAGATGTTTTCCGCCGGTATGTGGAATATGAAACCCTCAGTTCCAACACCTCGTGGTTTTCCTCCACACCGGTCTCTCTTTCCTTCCTGAGAACCAATGACTCCTCTCTCTTTGCAATGGATAAGATGCAAGACACAAGAGAAGATCAGTTTCTCTTCCAAGTCAAACCATCCTGTGAGCTTCCTCCCCCTCCTGAGCTCCACCAGTGTCAAATATTGGATAGAAATTTATCCAAAATTTTGCAGCAGATGCAGGACAGCAAGCCAATTTGAACCGCTCCAGTAGTCACACACAACAGCAGCCAAAGTTCGATTATAGCCGTTTGAGAATCACACACGCTCAAAATCATAGGAGTAAAGTTTAAAAAACAGGAATGTCCTCATCAACAATGTAGGATTTATAGGTCTTCAAAAACAGGAAAAGGCTTCTTTCCAAAGAATCCTGGCCTTGAGAAGAAGTATAGCACAAGTCCTGTGGTAGTCAGCTAGAGGGAAAACAATTGACTAAATGACTGAGTGGCTGCTGCATGCCTCGCTCCTCTCCTCCCAGTCACCACGACTGGTAATGCAGCACAGGGTGGGCTGGAGGGAGGAAAATAAAGAGGGAGGAGTGAGGGAGGAGGCGAGTGGGAACAAGAGACTGCCCCCCCCCATGTCCTCTACTCTTTTCTCCCCTCTTCCATCATTTCTTTCTTCCTCTAATTGTGTTTAATTGTGTTCAAAATTAATTCCTTTATAATCTGACAAATGCCAAGAGTTTATTTCTATAAAGAAAGATGTATAGAAAGCTTTTAAACTGTGTAACTTTGGCAGCAGAAGACAGACTGCAGCTCCTGGCAGCACAAGCTAATTATCAGTTAGCTAGGAAAAAAAGAAAAAAGTAGGACTGATAACAGTGAAACGTGAACTTCAAGCTGGTTTGCCTCAACACGTTAGTGTGTACTGTTAATAGGAGAAAATGTGTACTGAAATATTAGGCATTATGTGTTTAAATAATGTCAACTTGTAGCTATAGCTATCAAACAAGCAAAAGCTAGCTATTCTTGATTAGCAGCTAGCATAATGTAGCCAGTAGTTCATTCACTTCCTGTGTTTCTCAAACATTTTTGTTTTTAACAGATTATTCCCATTCTAGGCTTCATTTAAATTTGACTAATCTATTATATCAGGTTATTCAGGTTTTTTCATTGGACCTACATGACTATTCTTATAATATTAACTATTTAAAGGAGCTTGCTGGCCCTGAAGCAGGTCTCAAATGTACAGGATTTATCTTGGCTGTGTCCAAAATCTCTCACTACTCCCTACATAGTCCACTATATAGGGAGTTTGCCATTTTGTAATGCTGTCCAAATGTATAGTGAGAAATATCATACCCTATATAGTAGACTCAAAGTATCCCACAATGCATCGTGAAAAGTTGTGTAAATGGTCACTAACCAAGCATTATATACCATCATGCATTGCACTTCCGCTGAAAACGGTGCGGAGAAAATTACCCAAGCAGGGTCTGAAAGTGTTTTTTCATTTTACCGATGCGCTCACTATATAGCGCTCTACACTGAACTCCCTATAGGGAAGAGTGAATGAGTGAGTGACTTCGGACACAACCTTCCTGTTCAGCTGTTCCATGACAGTTTAAGCCAATTTAAAGCCAAGTGACAAAAAACAACTTAAGGAAAAGTTTTAACTGTTGTGTTTGAGTCAGTATTTAATGGGAGTGTGACAACACCAACAGCAGAGGAGTCCATTAAAAAAATAAAATAAAATAAAGAATTTCAAGTGGCTATAGCAACAAATTTCAGAAATGTAAAAAAGACACGATATGGTTTTACAGGGAGTTACATCCAAGACTTTTTCTTGGCGGGTGCAGTGATTTTCCATCTAGCTTGGCCAAGAAATAGTTCCAAGACCCTTTATATTTTGATTTTGAACAGATTAAACTAACAAGATATAACAATTAATGAATTCTATTGGTGCTCGCAGGCAGATTTTTTGTTTTACTTTTGGACACAGCCATGCTACTTATTTCCCCTTGCTTCCAGTCTTTGTGCTAAACTAAGCTAACTTCAATTATTAACGTTTAGACATGAGAGTGACATGAGTCTTCTCATCTAACTCTTCACAAGAGAGTGATTAAGTGCATTTCCAAATAAAGTATTCCTTTAATGGTTTTCAGGTTATCATCCATACAGAGAGACACATTGGATCGTGGAAGTACTAAGGATCCATTCAGTATATGGTACACTGGTACGCTGTCCTGTCCTGCTTTCATATAATGGATCTGCATTTTTTAAATCAATCAATATACAGCACTTAGTGATGACGGCATCAATTTTCGGAGCTGACAGATGTTCGTAATGGGACTTCCACGATGGATTTTAAATGGATCTGCAAAGCATGAACAGTATGTGTGTCACCACCACCAGCAAATATTGACATTGAATAAAAGAGGAAATGCTGTATATTAAAAGTGTCTCTTTGGTATCAGTTTTTGCCATGCCATATTAAGCTCTAAAAATGAACACTGTAGTGGTACAGTACACAGCCCCATGTTAATCATTCTGTCTCAGGGGCCGAGCGGTCGTGCAACAGCCTGTCGCAGCTAATCAAGCTAAATAGGCAGCTTAACTATGTACGGCTCGGAGTGCTTCTGTGTGTGCGGCTATGAAGCGACAGGGTTGATCCTGAGATTCCCTGCTGCTAGATCCTCTCAGACACACACATAACTGGCCAGTTTACTCAAATGATCACTATTGGATCAATACAGTTAAAAGAAACCAGACTTTTTAAAGTATGAGCACCGGCAGGGCAAGTCTTTACATGTTTCAACAGCCCAAGAATTACAGTAGTGAGCTTTCACATGAGAGTTTAAAGGTTTGCTTCTTAGAAAAATGCTTTCTCATCCAAAAAAGGACCTCTGAGCTGAATCCTATTACACAAATGCAGAAAATATCAGCGTAGTGCTGAGGCAGCTGCATGGAAATTGGCCCAACAGAACGACAAAAACATCCAAATTACATTAATCATCAGACCATTCACAGAAGAGCAGTGGCAATGGAATGAATTTCTCAATTCCTACATGCCCAGACTGAACGTAGGCCGTGTGATTCATTTTTCATTTTAAACATGTTGAAATTGATTTAATCTGTCCAAGTCACCAGAGCATGTGTGTGTGTGTCAGTGTAAACAAAGTCAGTCTGTATCACTTCCAGAGCTCAGCAGCTTCACTTAATAGCATAATACACAAACACACCGTCACTAAGATCAGTATTGGTATGCTGGGATTGAGAAATTCCTGTACACACACACACACACACACACACACACACACACACACACACACACACACACACACACACACACACACACCACTACTGAAGTGTCTACCAAATGACATTGCCAATAAACCATCAAGAAGGGCCCTCTCAGGCTGAAGTGGTGTTGACAGAGGATTTCCACCATTTTAACGTATGTGTTAATCAGGGTTTCCACCAGTACACTCAGGGCTGCCTCAGCTTTGCATGAGATTAATATCAGGAACCAGGATCCTGGGATCTCCCATCCTGAATCTCCTCATCTTTACTCCAGAAGGATGTCAGACCTTCAGGAAATTTAACAAACCTGTCACATAAATCTACATGGGCTCATTTCAGCAGAGGAAGAAGCTTCGTTTGTTAGAGTATTGTCTCTCGATGCTGCAGGAGGGAGGATTTGTCTGTGTTGTAATACGTATTGATTTTTAGACTTACACAGAGCGGAGAGTGAAACTTATGATGAGAAAACATGAATAATCTGAAAACAAAAGGCTTCAAAATCAAAGAAATGTAAAACACAACACATCCAGTCTGGTTCCTCTCACATTAAACTAGGTTAAACCAATTAGACGGGATGAGTTAGAGCTCGGCTGCTAGACAACCGAGAAGGCAGAGACGCAAAGGTTCGATTGAGCAATGCACCACAGACTGATGTTAGCTGAAAGTGGCCGAGTTATATTTTAGCGAAATATAATGAGTTTTACATTTTGTGTGCGGAGCTCACATTGGAAGGGGAGTGTGTGATTCAGCACGTTGTATATATACACAGGTGTAAAACATCTGGATCTGCACTCTCTCTCATGGAGAAGGGATCATAATCAGAAGCACAGTTTGACGTAACTGAGGCATCAACTCAGTCAGTTTGCTATTATTAGATTAGTTTGCTAAATAAAACCAAAAATTACCTCCCAACATTTACAGATACTAAAATCTTCAAACACTTTAAATTTCTATGCATGTATATTGAATAAATATGCATCAACCCTACAAAACTAGTGCTCGAATAATTGGCGAACAAATCAATTCGGGAATTGACAGAAAGGAGACCAACAATTTAAATATTCAAGTGTTACAGTGACCAACTTACTCAAGTTCAATACTGACTCTTTTTGGCTCCTGAAGGAAATATCTGGCTCTTTGGCGGCTAAATGCTTCGCCGTGTTCATAAGTTATAGTTGCTAACTTTTTGTCTGTCATTGGTGCTGGGCAGGTAGTGTGCAGCGGCGGAAAATAACAGTGCTGAGAGCGGTGAGAGTGAACCAAAACATTCAAGGCCGCAGGCCATAAAACCTAAACAATGAGCTGACGGATGCCAAAAAACTTGTGTACAGCTGCGGGGAGCTTCAGAGTTGGGTAATAATTATCTGTAGGTCTGTCAAAATGAGCCACATTACACATAGTGATTTGATCCATTGTTATTATAACATTCTCGATTAGTGCAGCTTTGATCATGCAAGTGGAGCGTGTCTTTTTTCAGGTAATCAGCCACAGCACAACCAATCCAGGCATGTTGCTTCTCTTTGTAAGTGGTAAAATGAACTCAGCTCAGAGTCTTTTGCAGAGGAATCTAAATACACCCCTGTGGAGGGAGATTTATGACCTCCTCCATTTCAGTGTATGAAACACCTGGCCGCTCACTCCCAAACCTCCCAAAAAATCAACAGGAGGAGTTTTTCAAAACACAGCTATCCAGTGTCTCTGCGTACGTGTGTTCATGAATATCTCAACGTTGACAAACGTCAAAATGGATCCGAGCAGATGAACAATTCTCCATGATGTGTGTATATGTACCGGAGTGTGTGTATATATGTGTATATGCATGTATCAATCATACAGCCTTCTGTTTATAGAGCCAGCAGGAATGTCGGTCAGTTTCCCTTCGAAGAAAAAAAAAAGAAGAGGGGGTGGGGTGGGGGGGTGTTGGTATTTCCTGAAACGGCTCCGAGTCTGGACCCACTGAGAGAGAGAGAGAGAGAGAGAGAGAGAGAGAGAGAGAGAGAGAGAGACACACTGCAGGAGATGAAGAGGGTGACAGTTCCTAACTGAGAAAACACACAGAGCAAGGTGGAGACCCGTGCGAGTTTCAGTCCATCAAAATTAAATAAGCCGCACAACTCTGCTCTTATATACCGCACTATATTCCCCAAACATCTTCAGCTACCTTCCCTTCATCTAAAATGGTATCTGGTTATACAGTATAGATATATAGTCCACCAGTTAGTCATTTGACTTAAATGTGAAGTCAGGTGACTGAAATGTTGGAAGGTTTACACAGTTATTCAGGTTGATTAGACCTCTGCTCATATCACCTGTATGTGAGTGAAGCTGGGTTTCTTTCATCACTATAAAAGGTTAATATGAGAAATAAGGACAAGATATACAGGATAACAAACAACTTGTCAAAACTTAGTTTTCATCTTAAACCATCGAGGACTAAACTGACAAATTAATAAAAAAAAAGATTTTATATATATATATATATATATATAAAAGAAGATAATATAATGTAAGTAAATACCTCTGCAACAGAACCCTCTTCTTAAAGAATGAGGGGCCACATTTTTTTCATTTTTATGCCTCGACGCCAGCGACAGCCAGAGGCGGAGGCATGTTGTTTTCAGATCCCTTTTCTTGTGGACACGATATTTCAGAAATGCCTTGACGGAACTTCTTGAAATTTGGCACAAATATTCACTCGGACTCAAGGATGAACTGATGATTTTGGGGGTCAAAGGTCAAGGGCGTGGTGACCTCACAAAAAACAGTTTTGGCCTTGGGAACTCAGTATCTCTGTAACGCCTCGAAGGAACCTCTTCAAATTTGGTACAAACGTTCACTTGGACTCAAGGATGAACTGATTAGACTTTGGTGGTTAAAGGTCAAAGGCCAAGGTCACAGTGACCTCAGAAAACACTTTTCAAACAGCAATTATTACAAAATTTCACAGAATTGGTTCATATTTTAAATTACTAAACAGGGATGTAACCTGAAACTAGTGAGGTGGTTATTCTTGTTTTTATATGTCTGACCGTCATCTATGATCGATGTTGCCTATTATGTATAAAGACACCCAGTGTTTCCCACACATAGGCTCTACTTACTCAGTTTTAGATCAGGTAAATGTTACATTAGAACGTCTTATTTCACTTATTTCAAACTAACCCATTCTTGGCCACACACCTGTTTGAGTTGTGAGTGCTGCAGTAACTGAGTGGGAACCAGAGGCTTCTCTGCAGCATCTATCGATAGCCTGTATGTGAAGCGTTTAGGGGACACCTGTAAACTGTGGCTACATTAAATGATCTCACTTACACTGCCCCCCTCAAAACTGCATGAGTCTATGCATGCACATCTGTCACACGCTGCACCACCCACCACTGCAAGTAAATTCTCAACCTGCGGGAAACACCGGACCATGGAAACGAGCTCAGATAAAACACTCGTCAATGCAAGATGGCTACAAACATTTGGGGAGTACAGCGTGGTGTTTTGGAAAAAACTCTGCAAAGTGTTTCATTTTGGTGGATTTGTTGCACACCAACATTACAACAGCCTCCAACGAGCTGAAATTCAATTTGGATTTTTGACTTGTGGTCAACCAAGAGGCCCTGCTTTTCTTCCCTCTCCTCCTCTTTCCATAGTCTTTCCATCCCCTTCCTCATCTCCACTCCTCTTTTCCCTCTGCCGGCTCAAGTTCCTCTCACTCACCCCTGCAGAGCAACGCCTTTTCCTTCTCTCTTCTTTTGTGGTTACCCTCTGTCTGCTATTCTCTCCATTGCAACATGCGCAGGCTGATCCAGATTGAAAGAGGAGGAGGAGGGGAGTCACTCTGTAGCTCTGAATTCCACCTCACATCTGGAAACCATCTTCTCTCTCTCTTTTTGCCAATCTCTCACCCCCCTTTCTCTGTCGCTCTATGTTGTAATGTAAATAGGCCTGTAATCATACTCCAGCCCTAAGCCTGCCGCATTGGGTGGTGTGTGTGTGTATGTGTGTGTGTGTGTGTGTGTGTATCTGTGAGATTGCACGCAGTACACATTCCTCTAAAAAGCTGAAAACGTCCCTTCTTTCTCTCCGTCTCAGGTCCCAGCTGAGGTTTATGGGACGATATAAACAAAACAGAATTCTTCAGCTGTGTGTATGTGTGTGTGTGTGTGTGTGTTCGTGTGTGTGTGTGTGTGTGTGTGTTGAAGCAACAGGAGGCAGACGAGCAGTTGATTCAAAGAATTTAAGTGAATGATGACAAGCTAATAACCTCTAACTGAGGCTTTTATGGAGCATCAACACACGGACGCCGCAGCTCATTGCTCCCTTCTGACATTTGTAAAATTGCGATGAGTAGACCAGTTGGATGATACTGTTCTCTGATTGTAGGGTATAAAATGTGGGTTCATGGTACATCTCACCGCTGGTGTTTCAGGTCAGTGAGCTTGTCTTTAGGCTTGATTTGGGCATGTTTGACGTTTTACGGATGGACGGTCAACAGGCTGAAACCATACGCTTTATTGCACGGCTGCAGATGTGATTTTTATTTCATGAGAAAAGTTCAATCTGACAAATTCATAAACAAGAGCATGTTCACTTTGTTTGAAAGGCTGCAGGAACAAACCACAGCTGCTCAAAATCTGATGTGCGAAAGACAGAAAATCATCACCAGATATCACAACAAATATGTTTTTCTCCGTTGTGCATTTAATACTATTGGCAACAAATGAACTGTAGAGGGACACAGCGACTGAAAGGACGATGAATGCAAACAGATTCTTCTCTACCGTCCTCTGTGGGTCATGTCCAGTCTACTTATCATCACTTACACAGGCTACTGCAGCTCTTTCATCTCTCCATCAGCATATTCTCTACTGCATACCTTTGACCACAGACGAAGCAAACACAATACTGCAAAATGCCTGGAAATGCACTAATGTTGCAGGCAAGGTTTCAAAAATAAAAATACTCAACTTATCAGCCTAAATCATCAGCTGCAAGAGAGAGAAACCGGAGTTTCGGCAGTAGTTCTTCCACACACGCACACACATGCACACACACACACACACACACACACACACACACACACACACACACACACACACACACACACACACACAGGAAGTTACAAATCAAAACTTTGGCAAACCAAAATATCAGTATGTTAGTACGGACGGAGGCGTCCATTCACAGAAATTTTGAGATATAATCAAAAATTAAACTTCCTCATCACCTCTATTCCCACAAGAAACAAAAAGGTTTAGCATCACACTTCTGAATATAAGATCTGTCTTCCCTCTCATGTCAACAGACGTCTGCACAACGGACACATTTGAGCGTGCATCTCTTACAGGCTGTCCACAGTGTTTGCAATTGCCCTGATAAATTTACATTTTTCACAGGGCAGTTTTCATTGAATGTGATCGCACCTTCAGACAGAGACGCTTACGTTTCCTGACACCCCTGCACAGACAGACATTCTGGGTAGTGAAGTTGTCCAAAAGTCTTAAAGCTGTGCTGCACCACCAAGGTCCAAACTGAAAACACCAATTATTAAGGAGTCCTCCAGGATCCAGAGATCCTACATTTCCCATAATGCAACCAACAACATCATTATTAGGAAATGCCCTCCAGAGCCACACAAGACATGATATAATTGTTTTCATAGGTGGTGGCACTGGCTATGGCTGACCTTTAAGTTTGGAATTGGTGGTGCTCCTTTAATACAAATAAAGACTGAATAATCATTGTTTTGAATTATTATCTTCACCAGAATCTGCTGATATATTGAGTTTGACTTGAATGTACACGATGGCAACTGAACTGAACTGAGGAAAAGCAAATCAGCAAGTGATTGCTTCAGTGCCTCCCTTGTGACAATCAATGGCAAGACACAACTTTCACTCAGGCTGCACAGGAAAAACAACAAAACAACAAACACACACGTTAGCAGAGACCAGTCTGAACACACTGAGCAGGTCACAGCAGCAACAGCAACATGTCTGATTGTCTAATTACGTATCAGTGAATCATCGTGATAGGATTTCCTCACAGAGAGGAACAGTAAACAGGACGTCGCTGTAAAACCTCTGCGGGTTTGTTCAGTGACCCAGTGACAGATGACATGATCAGCCCTCTAATCAGCATGGCTGTGACAGTTGACAGGTCTCACACACATACACAGGCGTATTTATCAAGCCTCTCAGTCAGATTACCAGCACCGATGCCCTTAAACTCATGTATCCTCATCCAGTGTGATAATGCTAACCGCATTTACAGCAAATGACTGGTCGAACATAATAATTCATCAAGGTTGTGGAGGCTTTAAAGTGCACTTTTTGTTTGGTTTATCATCATTCACAGCACTTAGAAGCACTTCAATCAGAAGTCTACATTGCTCTACAGTTTGTCCTCGCGAGGATCAGAGCAGCAGATCAATAGTCTTTCATTCCCACTCGCTGACAGACAACACGACTCTGTTCTGGATCAGTCAGTATCTGTGTTCAGGATTACAGCGGTTCACACACAGTGAACACTAACTGTTTAATCTGGACCGTCCTTGACCTGCCTCCACCAAACACTGAGCTCACACACAGTGTCACAGTGGGAGTGAGTGTTTCTGTATGATCTCAAAGATCTGACAGCAGTACAGCTGAGTGTAGGAGGAGGCTGTCTGTAAAGAAAAAAAGGAAGGAGTATGACTTTGAATTTAAGTCTAAAATCAAATTAAAAAAAACAAATAGGGACAATTTGCATGAGAGCTGCTGCACTTTTAAGTATTCACCTATAAGGGAATTAATTTTCAGGGAGGTATTGACAGATTAGCCAGTTCAAGCCAGTTTACACAAATTATTTTAACCTGAAATACTTCTTAATGAACCAAATTCATAGAGAACAAATCACAATAAGTAGTAACCTCTCAACTGACTTGAATTAATTTCACTGGGAATGCATCATCCAATGGAAAAAGCAATGTTTTTCTAAGAGTAGAGTTGATTACTTTGCTGGCAAAGTTTTGTCTGATGATGACTTGAACCCAGACTCAATGTTTCACCCTGACGTCGAACAGAACATTAGAGAAAATTAATAAACACACGTCAAATCTCAGCTGGAAATTCATAGAGATGTTTGAGAAAAAAACTTCAAGGATGCCGAAAAGACGCCCACCTACATGGCCTCATCATGTTGCCAGCAGATCATGAGCCAAACAGAAAACACTTTTTAACTGCCTCAGCCGCTTCAGTCGATGCACAAATCAAAGCAAAGCATCGCAGGACACCGTATCGAACACATGTATCGATCACCAAACAAACTGCATAATTCCCAACCGCAGCACCAATAAGTAATCTCCAAACACGCAACAAAGCTGAAGTTGATTTCTCACAGAGATGAAGTGCGTTTGTTTTGTACAGCTCCTGACAAACACGGCGGGTACTTACGGTGTCTGCTGGAACTCAAACGGCCTCAGAGTGAAGTCATCCCTCAGAGCATGGAACCAAGACATCGGCGCTAGTGGTGGACTAATGATTGGATTATTTGTCTCAGTCCTGACTGGGCGTCCTCAGCCCTGCGGTGCTGCGTTCAGGCTCGGCTCGGAATACATTCCAACAGTTGTAGTTGCAAGGAAAATGCAGGGTTAACCATGATTTGCAGATCATTATAAAGCAAACAGCAACAGTTGTGAATAAAAGACCATCATTTTTCGTCACAATCTCGCTTAAGGCTTGTAACAGACTTATTTGATATCAAAGAGGCGTCATGGTAGCATGAATGTCTATTCCCAAAATAACCTTTTGTGGACCAGAATATTGAACATAGTTTGTGATCTTAGTGTAATATGTAATAATAACCTTTATGTCAAATACTGTATATCCTTACACCACGGCTATTTATGAGCAGGTTCCTTGACACTGAACTCTGTTGTGATGTTAATAGGCAATATCTTAGCTACAATGTGATGTTTATTTCTGATCCATTTGTATTGAGATACATTCAGTGTTTTTTTTGATCAATCATTTTAGTTCCACTTGCAACATGTAAACTTCTTAAAATGACACTTACACAAAGATATAAACATAGGTTACACATAAAATAACATAATAGATAGATAATAGATTTATAGCTACTACAGGCAAATAATATTAATTCGACTTATTAGACAATTTGCCATTTTCAGTGATACAACATTTGGAGGGGTCCACAGTTTCTGTGGTTATTAAAATAAAAAAAATTAATCCAACATATAATCCATTAATCCTATTAGTATTTTTTTTCAAAAACCCACTGACACATTGCCTCAAAGACTTTTAAAATGCTTAGTGTTTGATTGTTGAATATTTCACAATGATCATATTCCAACATGTATATCTGGAATTTAACCAACTTTCCTTGACAGTTTTTAATGAACAAGTTGGAGAGAATTAGGATTCCACAGATCACTGAAGGGTTCTTGATATTGTTCCTGGATATAATGATCCATAAATAATAGTTTCATAATTTAATTCCCTCTTGTTAATTAGCCACTTTTCATTTTTACGAGTGACACCAGAACGCACCATAAACACAACGCGGAGCGACGCCCAACTGACTTCAGATGAGATAAGAAAATATTGTCAAAAATTTCCCAAACAATGTAATTATGTATCAAGTCTAAACATCGAAAGAACTGCTCGATTTCATTTAACTGCTCTTACATTTAAATACCCAAACCAGTAAAAGCAGCTCTGACTATCACAATGTAAGATTTCTTTCTTAGACTGTACTACTGAACTTTGCAGGAGGAGGAGGGTTTTTTATACATTTGTGTAGTTGTGAACCTCTGGCATTATGTGCATCAGTCCAACTAAACAAGGTATTTCAGTTCCAAATGTCAGCAGACCCAGGTTAAATATTGTTTTGTACAAAATTATAGCCTTGTGTTTACATAACCTGCAAAAATATAGTTTACAACATACCATCGGCTTTCTTGGTGTAAAGAAAACAGACAAACAGAAACCCCTGCTTATGACCAGAAACTGGAGTTTGTGTTTGTTTTTGATAATTTCACAGTAGATCCTTTCAGGATTAAGGCTGCCATCTAGTGTCGGAGTTAATGTGTGTATTTACTGTGTCCTCAAATGAGTTTGAATATGAAACTTGATAGTGTGAACTGCTTTTGTGTTTGAGAGGAGCTATACAAATAAACACGGCTTGTTTGCCTTAAATCATAGTATCTGCCACGTTACTGCAGCACCACCAGATGTGATGGGAAACCGACATATAAAAGGTCAGAAGTGCTTCCTACTTGTCTTCTTTAGAGACATCAGCCTACAGTTAGTCCTATGCTGTTGTTCAAAACAAGTGACAACATTAACAGACTGAGTAGAAAAATCTATTTAATGTAATCAGCAACATTCAGATAACATATACAAAACATTAGACAACATTATTAAAAATGTTTTATCCACTGATTTGACGCGAGTCACACTTACCCCTTCCTTCTTTCCTCCTCGTAATGAAAGCATGTCAAATATAAAAATTGTTTTAAAAAATGGTGGCTGGTCCAACTGAAACACGTACAAATGATGTGTGATTATCAATTAGTGGAGATTTGAAATTCTCCAAAATATTTCATCTGATGCCACTGATAGAAAAATCTCTTTTATAGCTAAAGAATCACTTTGTACACATGTGTTTTGATAGGAGGATACAGCTAACTGGCTAGTACAGTTGCTGCTGAAAGAGGGGAAATCCCTTTGTTGAACAAATTGATAAAAAACAAAACCACAAAAAAGATGCTTGGATTTTGTCTGGCACTCTAAAAAAAAAAAACAGTTTGGATGGAAATCTAGTAATGTGGGGACTAAGTGCATGAGTTACGTTACAGCCTCCCTGCCTCCTTGAACTTGCTGAGCAGTCCGTCGTCTGCCCTCAGGGGGAAGTACAGTGTCCGGTTTTTGTAGTAGTCGGGGTCAGACTGGAGGTTCTGGATGACGTCTGAGAGGAGGTGGGCGCGCTCCACACTACAGCCTGGAGCCTCGTAGCCCAGCTTAGTGAAGTGGACGTGGAGGTGGTAGTAGGACGGCTGGTAGTGCAGGTAGACTCTCAGCTGACTGGCTGGGAGGTTGTAGCGCTGCAGGATGGCCTCCTAAGTCACAATGAAACAGGTATTATCAATCATTTTCTATTGCTTATCATCATGGATATCCCCAGGACTTCTCTACTTCAAAGTGCGAAGTCTTATCCTAGCTCTCTAAAATCATTACCAATTACGTCAAATCACATAATTGGTTGTTGATGATGATTACGATGCTCACAGATCACTTTAATGGTGGCTGAGGGAAGATGAGGACTCTCCCAGACAAACCCAGGGATGACTATGACCTCACCTTTCCTTTCTGGAAGATGTTCTGCAGCAGTGGCGTATGCTCTGATGTCAGGTCTCTCAGACTCTTGATGTCCCTCTGATGTACTATGGCAATCAGGTACAGATCGTCGACCTGCAGGAGGAAGGCAGATATTGTAAAACTGTTTAGTCTAGTGGCCTAAGAATCTGAACATACAGATCCCAGTAACCCTCCTCTCTCTCATTTTCACTTTGCAGTGAGAGATACATTTAAAAGGAAAAGTTCAGAGTTTTGGATAGGTTTCATTATAGGTTTAAATATTTCTCAAGTATTAAACTTCTAATGTGGTCAGATTTGGAGCCATTTATTATTGCCACATGACAATTTATCATGCTTTGTAACAACACAGACAGACAAGTAATATAAGGCAGCAGCACTAGTTAGCCTTTGTACAGGTATCTTCCAGTTAAGTTAAAAAAATATCTGTAGGTGGCAGAGGAAGAAGAATGTTGTTCGGCTTCTACTGTGGTCAATATTCCTGGTTTCTCACCTGTTTTTGGTCCCATTTGAAATCAGGGAGGAGGACAAAGCCCACCTTTGGGTCCGGATCTTCGTAAACTATCCTATCAGCCTCTGCCTTCTTCTGCAGGATGTTGTACACCCACTGAAGGGTGAAAAGTTGTGACAAAAACACAGTTAGTGCTGTACATTTAAAAGTGAATATTGTATGAGAGGAGGTGATTTCAGGACACTGACTTGCACGCTGAAACTCTGCTTCTGAATGTAGGGCAGAGTGATGGACTGATAGTCCTTCCCCGTCTCCTCGACCAGAAAAGAATCCTGACGCTGGTATTTCTTTACATGCTTCTCTGTGGCTGGACACACCACTGTGGTCTTAATCTCTGCAAAACAGAAAAACAGATTATCTCATTTCCCTCTAGCTGACCGAAGTGGCTGCTGGAATGACAGGATCTTCGGTCTGTTTATTTATTTAGGACCATACCATTGAGGTGAGGAGGAACCTGCAGGCGATATGTGCTGTAGATGTCGTTTTTCATCTCCAGCTTCAGCCTGGAACCACTGAAGATCTCAGGCAGGTTGTCTTCTCTGATGGGAGTCTTCTCCAGAATGACCACAGCATCCTGATCTGCCAACTTCAGATGACATGTTCAACAGTTTCATTTCTGTCTGTCTTTCCAAAAATAAAAAAAACGCACAACTGTCCTTTCGTAATCCTACCGCTGTGGTACTCATTTGTATGAAGTCAATCTTTACAATAGGGCACTAGTACGCAGACTATTATTTTGAAATATCTAACCGGAAGAGAATATTATATTTTTCTTTTACAAATCTACTCACTCCACTTTGAATGCGTATAACAATAAAACATTTCCCTGTTTTCCCTCCCCCCACGATTAAATCCTTAACCACAGTCAGATTCAGCTAAATACCCTCCAACAGCAAAGTTAGCTAACTTTACCTTTCCATGGACAAAGATGTTCTTCTCCCGGGCAGAATCACGCAAGATGTTGGATGTTTTAAACCCAGACAGGATACTCTCTGACTCAGGCTCCTTTCCAGCTTCTCCTCGACCATTCTCCTGGTCAGCCTTCGCCCGCTTTACTTTCTGAGATAATTCATCAGTTTCAATACTATCCGCTTCACGTTTAACCGCGTTGTCTGCCATGTTTCTGGAGCAGCGTTTGTGACCAAAGATCGTCTATCTGTAGAATGATGTCCCACTCAATGTCCGACTCACTATGGGCCTGTTGCCTCGCGCATGCGTGTACCATATGAAAACAATTTCTCCATTGTAAATAAATTCTAATTCTAAGTAAAGATGTTCTCTTAATGATAACCTTAATGTTCCTCAACATAGAACCACTGATAATTTAACAATACCACAAACATTTATTTCTGAAAATGTACCAATTTCTACAGTAGGAAAGGTAAATACAGAGATCTTTCACTTCCACTTCTTATTGCTCCTTTAATAATCATTCAGCTAGTGTTATTTAGGCACAATTAGGATTTATCTTACGAAGTTTGCTGAAGCCAACTAAATGAGGAGTGAGACTTCTCCTTAGCTTTCATCTCTCAGCTACAGCAGTGTTAAATAGCGACAATAAACCCCGTCATATCTTTCAAAATAAAAGCTAATTAATAAAAATTAATATACAGTTTCCTGTCTGCTCCTTTGTAGCAGGTGCAGCAATGCTTCCAGGTCTCTCTTCAATAATAATATAGCGTGATGTGCTTATTAACCTATTGTGCAAATTGAGGGAGTTTACTCCCGGCAGCACAGGATGTTATAACATTTACTGAAACACTGTGCTCTAGGCAAAGGTACCAGGAACCACACACAATAGGTCAGTACACCTAGTTTTCCAGTCCACTGCTCATTAACCTTGTCCATTAGACTGTCTAATGTCAGTTACTTGTATTAAAAATGATTGACACATCATTTAACTAATGTGATTACCGGTTTGGGGCGGGGCGACGGTTAAAGGGACGAATGAAAACACAGTAGTCTAGCGACGTGATAATCAGGAAGTTATTTAAAGACCTCGACAACACGCTGATTTGTTTTGACACCGGACAGAGGGAAGAAGACAGGAGCTGTGGAGAGATAGCTGAAAGACACGGCGTCTTCAGTTGTTTACCTGAAACTAAAATGTGCACATGTGTCCGACTATGGCTTCTCCTCCTGGTTCTTCACACACTGACCCTCGCTGCTGTCGCGAGAAGAGGTAGAGTTTGTAATGTGCAAAACTTTTGAAAATGTTTTAAAATGTGGAGGCTTAGACTTCCTTAAACATTTCATTTTCTGGTTGTAATGTTGACTTGTTGACTTGTAGAGTCAGGCTGCCAGGTTTGAGAGGAGTAAATCTCAGTAACTCGTTGAAATTAGCGTTAATGAGTGCTCATTATTCTGTTTGTTTAGAGGCTGTAGCTAGAGTTTCCTGGCGTAAATTAATTTAACTTACTCACTGAATGGCCCACTGTTTGTGAGTTTTACTTTTTTGTGTTGGGATTTTGATTGGTTGAAGTGAAACTTGTTTGTTTCTGTTCCTCTTTTTTGTGGTATTTGTTTCCCAGTGTCACTCAACCTTACATTTAGTATTCATTGGACTTGTTGTTGCTGTTCTTGAATGTTTAACAACTAGTTTTTAAAGTAATTATTCCACCCCCAGCAACTCAGAGACCCTGCCAGACCTCACTGTTGAAGAGTTTCATTTAAAAGCAGTAACCCAGATAGCAAAATGAAACTCCTGTCCCAACATATGCCTGCGTCCTCCACCAGAGTCTGGCCCATTTATGTCTACATCTGGGCAGATTCCAGCTGTTGTCCTCCAGTGTTGTCTGACAGTGGCAAGATTTTCTGTTTGTACCAGAATTGTACCAGATGTGGTATATACTGGGCCAGAAGAAAACATGTGACCAAGTATGGGCTGGATTTATTTTGTTATCTGCGAAACCAGTGAAACATATGAATTAACTGTGGTTGTTTGTTTTCAGAGAGGAGAAATGTCCTCTTCATCATGGCAGATGATTTGCGGACATCATTGGGCTGCTACGGAGACTCTGTGGTAAAATCACCAAACATTGACCAGCTGGCTTCCAAAAGCCAAGTTTTTCTGAATGCATATGCACAGGTCAGTTGGTGCTGGGTGCGTTTACTGTCTGAAACTCTTGAAGCAATTCAGTCTGTGTGGATGTGAGACTAACTGGATTATACA
Source organism: Seriola lalandi dorsalis (assembly GCF_002814215.2). Classification (NCBI taxonomy): domain Eukaryota; kingdom Metazoa; phylum Chordata; class Actinopteri; order Carangiformes; family Carangidae; genus Seriola; species Seriola lalandi. The sequence continues at coordinate 241,321 of NW_019525522.1, read as the reverse complement.
GCCTCAATGAAATCTTGGAATGTGTATTTTTCTCTCCCAGCAAGCTGTGTGTGCTCCCAGTCGTACATCCATGTTAACTAGTCGCAGACCAGATACAACCAGGCTCTATGACTTCAAATCCTACTGGAGAGTCCATTCTGGAAACTACACCACTCTGCCACAGTACTTTAAATCTAGAGGATACTTCACCACGTCTGTGGGCAAGGTGTTTCACCCAGGTAAGACTAATAATATACATTTTTAGTAAACGTTGAGGGATAAAGCTCATCTTTCACAAACAGGGTATGCTTCTGGCACAGCATAAAATACTGAACGGTTGTCACTGAAAATGCAGTAAGAATCACAGATTTCTTCAGCTGGTAAATGATGAGCCTGATCTGCATTTGAGAAGAATCAAATCTGCATGGTTTTGTTGTTTGCTGATAAAATGTCTTTTCATGTTGTGTCCATAGTATTAACAACGGTTGGGTTGTATTTCCTTTGTTTAGGTATCGCCTCTAACCACTCCGATGACTACCCGTACAGCTGGTCCATCCCTGCCTACCACCCAGCTTCATTTCGATTTGAGAAACAAAAGGTATGACTAAGAAAGATTATCTCTGACATTCTCCCATTTTTTTATTTTTATTTTTTTTTTTATATAAAGTTGTATTGTGGGGTATTTTTGTCTTTATTCTGATAGTGCAGTGAAAGATGGACAGGAAAGCTAGGGAGAGAAGAGGGGGGCAGAGGGCCGTGGGTCAGACTCGACTCCATGGCTGCTGCAGTTAGGACTAAGCCTATGTGGTACGTGCCATTATTAAGTCAGTTATGTGTCTGACTTAATACACATGAGCGCTCCAAAGAGTGATGCAGGCCTATCAGGCAACCCGGCAACCGATGAGATGTGAAGTGCTCAAAAATGATTTCCTTAAATACCTAATACTACACAGGTATCTCAATTAGCAATAAAAAGTTGCGTTTTCAGACTTTATTTATGTTTAAATTCAAAAGAGACCTCTTCTAAACAGGAAGAACAACAATCATTTTTTGTTCAACAAAGCCTAACTTGGAATTTTTTTTTCATTTCTGTAAGAAGCCAAATTGCTTTTCAGCATTTAACATCTCCCAAATATTTGCTGAATATAGGATCCTGCTGCGCTACTGAAAAAAGTTGTTATATAAAATAGTTGTTCTTTTCAATGGTCATAACAAAACTCTCGAACTACTATCAGACCTATGCCATTATTTTCTAATGGAGAAAGTTATGATGTTGAAAATTGCTGTGGCTCTACTTTGGGTGTAGTGCATGTTACACCTTGAGTTTTACACAGTAACAAAGAGACAGTCATTTTTCTCAGCAGGGCTCTTTCAGGGTCAGTGTCTGAAGTAGATCACTAGTCGCTGAAGGTCCAACATTGTAAGTAGCTCCTATGTGTTGAACACTTAGCCCTTTGAATCTCTGAATAAAAAGCTGTCAAAGGTCTCAGCAGCAGTGTCACAGTCCTCATCAGCGGCTGAATCTTCAGCGCTGGTGATCTGTGTTTGAATATCCTAACACTTATTAGACTGTGGTAATCTAAGTTAGTTAGTAATAATCTTTCTGTCGCTGTGACCCTTGAGAACACTATTACAATGTGAAAGGGGTCATTTGTAGTGATGAACCCACAGAGAATTGTCATCAGAATCTGCATCACCCTTGGCTTTACAGAGCCTTACAGAACTTGTTCAGCAGTCTGGTCTGTAAATTGTACTGTTTGGGTCACTCTCAGAAAAAGATCTGGTAAACAAACTGTACACTATCTGTTCAGCATCGTATGACACACTGAAAAAAGTTGGGGACTAGCTGTTGAACTGAGTGGAGCATTTACCAGCTGAGCTTGCAGATATTTTCCTCAGGAGTTGGTAGCAAACTAAGGGCAACTGCCCTATATGCTGAGGTTAGATTTATTCAAGCTAATGTTAGCTCAGCATGAGGGTGAGGGTTGAAACTTGGATGTGATGGACCAATGAGCCCAGTCCTGGTACATGCATGCCACATGCTCTCATGCGCACCTCAGATGACAGGCACACAGAGAGTGCCAGTGAAAACTTTATGGATTTACTGACAACTCTGGAACAGGGTTAGCATTAGGGATAGCAGGGAGAAGGGGCCAAAGAGTGCATTTCCTTGTTTGTCATGATAAGGGTGGACACCCCAACCTTCTGATAATATGCTGCCCCCTATTTGTTTGGAGTATAAATGTGACAGTTGGCCCCTTCTTACACATTGCTTCTTTAAGATGATGATATATGTCACTGCTGTATTTAGAACATGTTCGTGCAACCAAATGGCCAGAATGTACAGTACATCTACTACTTTTACTTTCTGCATGCCATGTTAGTGAATGTACCAGTCAGTGACCATTAAACTTTTAAATCAGTTTTCAACTTTAACATGTACAGCTCTTCAACTTTCTATAATTTTAAATTTGAATATTTCTGAAAGTTGTTCCCAAACCAACCTGCACTTATCAGGTCTGAATAGAAACGGCTGCATAAACTCAATATGAAATTCTATGTGCCATCAGTTGAAGAGACCAACCAACAAACCTTGTAATGGAAATCTCAGTAGTAACTGTACATAAAAAAGTGACTTGATAATTTGTATGAAAACTTTGTTTCCAGATGTGTAAAGGAGAAGACGGTGAACTCCACGCCAACTTATTGTGTGCAGTGAATGTGACAGAGCAGCCTGGGGGAACCCTACCTGACCTGGAGTCCACAGATGAGGCAGTGAGGTTACTGAAGACTTTGGCCAATGACGATGTTCCTTTCTTCTTAGCCGTTGGCTTTCACAAACCACACATACCCTTCAGGATACCACAGGTACATGACTCAATATCATCATGTGTAGACCTTCTGTACAATGTTCGTGACGTAACATACATAATGGTTAAATCAACAAAGTTGTATTGTGAAAACCAGTATTGATATTGGCTGCAGATGGTCTTCATGTGTAATTTTGATGTGCAGCTGCATGTGGTGAAGTGTTGGACTAACAGAAAGGAACCTCTGAAAGCTAGAAGTGAGATGTACACACCGTCTCTGAAGTGAATTAAATGAGAACTGATCTGGATATATGGCAGACGCAATCCAGCATGAAAGAGGAAGACAGCATGATCAAGTGGAAGTTGAATGAGAGCAGAGAGTGACGGAGCAGAGACGAATGTCAGCGTGCCAGAGGGGTTTCCTACATAGTCTTGAGCTGAGAGATGAAAAGAGGGAAAAGGTCAAGCCAGCTCCTCTCTGTCAGCATGTGATGTATGCTACATGTGATTTACCTCACATTGTATGGACACACCCATAGAACAGTGCAAAGCTTAAAAAGATGCCGTTTCTGGAAGGGTAAAAATAAATCAAACTGAAACATCAGAGGACATCTCACTTACTCAGAGGGCCAGAGGACTTTAATCTCCTTAGAAAGTCTATTTTGAATTTTCAATAGTCATCTCTTATTTGCTGAATTATACCATAACATTTCAGGGAAATGGGCGAATTAAGTAATTTCCACAACAATATCTGGGCCAAAAAAGCTAAGTAAAGCTCTTCTTTCATCATGATGCAAATCCACCTGTTATTTGTATTGTGAATGCGCGTATACCTGCCTTTATTTAACACCGCTTTGAAACTTGTTGCTTGTATATTTGCAGGAGTACCTGAGCCTGTATCCCATAGACCAAATGACCTTGGCTCCTGACCCTGATGTCCCTAAATCCCTTCCTCCTGTGGCCTACAACCCCTGGATGGATGTGAGAAAGAGAGATGATGTCCAAAAATTAAACATTAGCTTTCCATATGGACCAATGCCGAAAGACTTCCAGGTATGAACTGACTGCTTTTAACTCTTTTTGAGCCATTTGTAACACGTCTTATGAGTTAAACGTTAGTCTCCTGTACTATTGTCTTCCAGCTGCGTGTCCGTCAGCACTACTATGCTGCTGTGTCATATATGGACGCTCAGGTTGGACGACTGCTCAGTGCTCTGGATGAGCTCGGGCTGGCTGACAACACTATGGCGGTGTTCACCTCAGATCATGGTGAGTAGACACATGCTTTTGGATAAACGGGGAATGGCTGAGGATGGTGTAGTGCTGGCGTTTGAGTTCAAGATATGATCGTTTATCTTTACAGTTTTTGGTAAAATGAATACCTCAAAAATGTCCCTGTCTTGCACCACCAGATGGCAGTGTTGTAACAGCATATTGTGCCATTACCTCCCTCCACAATTTTGCTGTAAAAATCTCATTTTTCTGCACCACCTCCTTTTTATATAAAAAAAAAAAAAAAAATCAAAAAAAAAAACTTTCACTTGGAAACTCAATTTCTTTTAATGTCTCCTTCAGTGGAGGATGCTGAAGTGAATCATCTTCATTACTGTTTGGTACATACCCAGTAAAGCTCAATCAAATACCATAATTTTCAAATATAAGATGACTGAGGAAAAACATCAGTAAAATACATTACCTAAAACCTCTCTGTACCTAAAATGGTATTTGTGATATAGATTCATACACTGAGTTTTTTTTTTTGTTTTTTTTTTTTTTAAATTTCTTCCATCTGCCGCAGTCTTTTTGAAACAACATCTTTAATCTTTCTCCCTCTCGTTGCAGGTTGGTCGTTAGGAGAACACGGTGAATGGGCTAAATACTCAAATTTTGATGTGGCGACACGTGTCCCTCTTATCTTTTACGTTCCTGGTGTCACCACACTTCATGATTGGCTGGGAGAGTCTGCTTTCCCCTTTATTGATGTCTTAACCAAATCAAACTACAGCTTTCAGAGTAAGACTCTTCACTGACAACAAATTACTGCTGATAACCTGAAACATGCATATTTCTCCTTTTTTAAAAGCAGCATGAATGTCAAGTCAAAGGGATCTCAATTTTGATTTAAAAATTTTTGCTTTTAATTGCTCACATAAACCTTGTTAGAACATATATTAATATGCCAACTTGACTTTAATGAAGTCTTTGATATACATTGAGAAATTCAGAAGTATTTAGACAAGGATACACTTTGATATTTTGCCTCCAGACAGTTTTTGCTTCAAATGCAAATGGTGCAATGATGATGAAACTTCAGTGCAGGGTGTCTAGTAAAATTTAGTTGATATCTTGACTCTTTTGCTCTTGGTGGTTAAATAATTTTCTCTAACTGGCTGATCCTTCATCCTTACAGATGCCAGAGTTATAAGAAACGTGGTGGAGTTGGTGGATGTTTTTCCTACAGTCTCCTACATGGCCGGCCTCAGAGCACCTGAACCTTGTGCTGATGTTTCTTTCCAGGTATCAAGAAATGAAAATTAACACATCTGTCCAATGGTAGTAGTTTTCAGAGAGGAGGGACATGTGATCACTGCTTGATTTTTTAAAAATTTTTAAATTTTTCTTGTCTCAACTCTGATGGCAAAGTTTGCTGTGTCGCATTTATCAGTGTCATGGCTGCAGCGAGGACAGTGTTGGTTGGTTCAGCCCTTTGGTGGAACATCTCAACTGTTGGATGGTTGCTGTGAAACTGAATGATGAATCCTAATGACTCTGGTGATCCTTGAGGTTTAATATTCGTAGTTTAACATTATACCTGCTATACATCAGCATCTCTGCATTTTTATTGTGGGAACTGTTGGTCAGCATGCTGATGTTAGTGTTTAGCTTAAAGCACTGCTGGCCCTAATGCAGTGTTCATGTCATGTTATTCAGGCTGTAGTTACACATTTGAGCACCTGAGTGGGAAACAAACTCTGACTTAAACTTCACAGTCTGAGATAATGGGATGTTCTGACGAGTATATCATCCACTTTGTGAAAAGTATTCAATGTCATCAAATCTCTGGCAACATCACTGATAGTTTAAATAAATAAAATCAAGTATTAACACTAATAGAATTAGTGTTCTACACTTCAGCTGATTTTTAAAAAAGGACATTTATTTAGTTTCCCTTGTTAATAAACTTCTGCAAAAAAGTGACACATTAAAAAGGCCAATATAAGTATAAGAGTTTTATACTGTTTAACTAGTTTAGTGGTGGAGGTTATGGTCTTGTAGTAATTCATGAATCTGCTAACGTCAGTGTGTCACCATTGTTATTGTGAGCGTGTTAGCATGCTGATATTGGCATTTAGCTCAAAGCGCCAGTTTGCCCAAGTACAGCTTCACAGAGCTGCTAACATGGCTGTAGACGTGGTTTTGTTTGTAATTCAGTCACTGTAGGTAATGAGTAATTGGTGAAACAAACTGTTATAATAAAAGTGCACAAAAATACTGCAATCAAAAGTACGTCATTTACCTCAGATTACATTCTTGTTTTCTAATAATTGCAACACCAGAACAGAACCGAGACCTTTCAGGCATCTTTGTACAGTACATGGCCAAACAAAATGAATCAAGAGGTAAACCCTCCATAAACATGGCCAACATGACGGTGACCTAATTGGCTCTGACATTTATTTCCTTGACTCTTCCGTCTGTTTTCTTGCTTTCAGGAGGAGCTGTGTACAGAGGGAGACAACCTGGCCCACACTTTCCGACACAGAGAAAGGGGAGAGGATGAGGAGGCGATATCTTTTAGCCAGTACCCTCGACCTGCTGATGCACCACAGGTATCAGAAGCTGAGTGTTTATAAAAGCCAATTAAAAAGCTTTCATGAGCTGGCTAAAGGGTAAATCATTATAGTTCTGTATCAGTCAGGAAGCGTCACACCAAGCAGGCGTATTTCTAATACAAACATTATTATAGTTTTGTATCAGTCAGGAAGCAGACGTATTATTAATACCAATGTGCCACACCGATACTTTTAATGAATAGATTCTGACATTGCATTTAAAATGTCAAAACTTGTGTGAAGGTCATGAAGACTGAAGTCATATTGAATGAGTATTTACATGACCATCGCTACACTGTCGCTCTTTGAACCGCTCCTGTTTGTAGCGGAGCTGCCAGCTTCAGGCACATGATCTTTGAATTAAAATATCCAGATGAGTGCCGCACCTGCTGCAGGTTAATCTTTGTACGGACCAGCTTGGCAGCCTGACATTAGCTCGTCGGCTGGCTCGCAGGATGAGTTGGCAGCTGCAGATTTGACAGCACTGCAGAAAGATTGCTACAGTTTTTTTTTGCTCGCTTTTAAGATGCTTTCAAAGTTGACTGTTCTTCTATTAGGTGAACTCTGACCTCCCTGACCTTAAAGACATAAAGGTCATGGGTTACTCTCTACGCTCCTGGGACTATAGATACACTCTCTGGCTGGGATTCAACCCTAAAACATTTCAGGTAGGTGTATAACATACCTCCACAGCATGACAGTTATCTCTCTTGTCTGTCTCTTCATATTGTTCTCCTCTGTGATTGTATCAGCTTCAGACTGGGGAGTTGTGTGTGTGTGTGTGTGTGTGTGTGTGTGTGTGTGTGTGTGTGTGTGATGGATCCATCCATCTTGTCTGGCACAATATGTTGACGTTGTCCATGACGGTAACAAATTATATTTGTCCATCATCCATCTGTCTCTCCACATAGGTAAATGTTTCTGATGTCCATGCTGGAGAGCTGTACATGTTAGCAGACGACCCCGGCCAGGACAATAACGTCTACAGTGACTCTGATCACAGTGTGATGATGAAGAAGATGGCCAGTCTGCCTCATGTAAGTTTGAACTCATTTTAGAAACACACTCATTTTTTATTTCTTGCTTTATTCATTTACTTGTTTACTACCTTTCTGACTCGTCTAGACTGTGAGTCTGCAGATGAGAATGAAGCTGCAGCTCCTCTACCTCACAGCAGGGATGAAAACGAAGAGAGGGAAGGCGTGATGACGGGAATAAAGTACAACAGATGGACGGACAGGGACAAGTACAAAGGGAAGACAGACAGATGGATGGAAAACCTTAAAAAGGGAGAATGCCTTGAATCTTTCTTTTAATATAATGCATACTTGATTCAGTAATCTCTGGTATCACCATTAATCTTTCAAGCTCAGCTCTTCAGGCTAATGTTCCATGTTCAGAGCTCATTGGCAGACAGACCTGGATTCAACACGAGCGAAGTGAATAAAAAAAGCGCTTGTGCTGTTAGTTTGAAGACATTTCACCCTTTGATTTTTGACGAAGAGAAAAATCCACACATGTGCAGAAACTTGTGACTGGTTCATCCTCCTCCGGCTAAACAGAACTTCCAGTGTTTTCAGTGACTGGCCTTTTTACACCTGCCATTCACATCTGTAATTACTGACTTGCATGGAGGAAATGTCAGTCTGATTTTGAATGGCTCAAATTTTAGGAGTAGGGGAGATTTCTGATTATCTACGGTAGTTAATAGAATGGTTTGACATTTTGGAAAATACACTCATTCGCTCTCTATTCAAGAGTGAGATGAGAAGATTAATATCACTCACGTCTGTATGCTAAATATGAAGCTAGAACCAACAGCTAGTTAGATTAGCTTAGCATAAAGAAAAAGCAGAAAAGTGAAAACATGTCCAGTTTCTAGGAAATTGCTACGCTTCTTTCAGCACGCAACTCCCTGAAAATCAAAACATTTACATTTCAGCGCAGATTTATTTAACTGATAACCATATTAATTAGTAGAATTTAGAGATGGACATCTTAAATTTTGGACAGAGCCATGCTAGCTGTTTCCCTCCTGGTTTGAGTCTTTATGCAGAGCTAATTGTTAGATGGCTCATATTTAGCGTACACACGCTTTAGATACGTGATATAGATCCTCTAGTCTAACTGTCAAATCTCAATAAGGAAACCCAAATTACCCAAAATGTTGAACTGTTCCTTTAACTCATCGAATTCACAAGTGCACAGACGCCTGAGCAGCTGAACCACTTTCCAGGCAACTTTACAAAACAAACATTAGGATGCATGGACTCTTGATGGACAGCTCTGTTGGGCTGTGAGTTCACTACCTCCTCTGCGAGTTATTACATCACATTTTACAAGCTGTTATCTGATGGGAAGACTTTTCATCTGGAGGAATATTGAGGAAACCTGAGGAATTAGCTCTTTTGATTAATAGCGACACCAGTTTCCCTTTTTAGAACGAGTGCTCTTCACTGGGCTATTGATCATTCAGTCTGCTGCAGGTGTAGTCTCCACTTTGAACTACAACAGCTAAAAAGGACTTGCAGTTTTGTACTGTAGTGTTGAGCAAAATGACATTTCTATTTGTTGTTGATGTTACTTGCAGCTATTTGCCTCTCTCCTTGTAAACAGTCAGTTCAGATCAATTTGTGGGCCTGAAATGAAGTGTGTAAAAGCTACCCATACTAATTCAATGCAAATGAAACTGAGTATTTTAGTGCTGTTCCAATGCATGAACATTTCGTGCTGTGGTAATTTAGAAGAAAGCAATTTCAGCTTGAATTCCAGGTTCAGCAATTAATCAAAGGGATTTGGTTTGACAACTTTTATTGTAGGCTGCTCTGGCTTCATGTTAATGGGATACAGTTGAATCGTGTAATCAGTGGGGCTCTATCGTATGTCAGGATGCTGAAGGAAAGAAATGTTTCCTGTCATCAAACGGTGCAAATCATCATTCAGAGAATTTTATTTCCTTCCAGGTTGGCTTCATTGCATTTGTGGCAGTTTTTCCAGTGCTTTGCTTTTGTTCCTGTGTCCTCTAACATACCAATGTCTCAAAAAATGAATATAATCAGTATGATGTATTGTCCATACAGATACTGACCATGGAGAAATGAAGTTGAACCTTCCTTGAGTTTGTTTGCGTCAGAGCATCCGTCAGCTTGAGCTCCAGCTTTCTGAAGGGAAAATAAAAAATAAATGCTGTAGAAATAATTCAACTCTTGAGCTTGGCAAGGACACGTTAATATATTTATGTCAGTTTTGATTGGTTTGTAATAAAATATTTTTGTACAATGCACACAGAAAAAGTTGACTTTGTGCTTTTTAAAAAAAAAAAAAAAACATATA